>NC_083588.1:1359611-1572111 GCF_027579695.1 Neoarius graeffei
CCATGCTCTCTCTCTCTCTCTCTCTCTCTCACACACCCCTCCCATATGCACTCTCTCATACACACACACACACACACACACACACACACACACCTCCCACATGAACTCACACCTACCCCCCCACACACCCCTCTCACATGCACTCTCTCTCTCACGCACACACACCCCTCCCACATGCACCCACACCTACCCCCCCACACCCCACACCCATGCTCTCTCTCTCTCTCTCTCTCTCTCTCTCTCACACACCCCTCCCATATGCACTCTCTCATACACACACACACACACCTCCCACATGAACTCACACCTACCCCCCCACACACCCCTCTCACATGCACTCTCTCTCTCTCACGCACACACACCCCTCCCACATGCACCCAAACCTACCCCCCCACACCCCTCCCACATGCACTCTCTCTCTCACACACACACCCCTCCCACATGCACTCTCTCTCACACACCCCACACCCCTCCCACATGCACTCTCTCTCTCACACACCCCACACCCCTCCCACATGCACTCTCTCTCTCACGCGCACACACCTACCCCCCCACACCCCTCCCACATGCACTCTCTCTCTCACACACACACCCCTCCCACATGCACCCACACCTACCCCCCCACACCCCTCCCACATGCACTCTCTCTCTCACACACACACCCCTCCCACATGCACCCACACCTACCCCCCCCACACCCCTCCCACATGCACTCTCTCTCTCTCACACACACACACACACCCCTCCCACAAACATGCACCCACACGCACCCGACACAGGTAAACAAGGCAAGGTTGCCAGATAAAACAGAAATAAACATTTTTCTTTTTCAGTCATCTTTAACATTAAAAAATTAACTTTAGATTCACACAACGCATTATTATCATATTATTAGAATTCAGCCTGAGGTTTAATGTGTTTAGAAATTATCTAAACACATGACAAACAAACCCCAATCCGGCAACCCAATGTCACAAAAAAAATCACATGAAGAAAACCTTAAATCCTGCATTCCCCGTGTTGGACCCTGAACCTGCACATGCGCATTCAAGTCAGCACACGTGACATCATGAGAATAAAATATGATCACATGTGAACAACATAAAGCATAAAAGCATCTAAAGAACACATGACAATTAAATGACCTAAAACCCTGTCAATGAAGAATCCGTGCAGCAAGAAGGGACTTTTTTAATTTAATTAAATTGAGGAAATTCCGGGGGGCACGGTGGTGTAGTGGTTAGCGCTGTCGCCTCACAGCAAGAAGGTCCTGGGTTCGAGCCCCGTGGCCGGCGAGGGCCTTTCTGTGCGGAGTTTGCATGTTCTCCCTGTGTCCGCGTGGGTTTCCTCCGGGTGCTCCGGTTTCCCCCACAGTCCAAAGACATGCAGGTTAGGTTAACTGGTGACTCTAATGCCGCTTTTCCACTACCAACGCGGCTGAGTTGGGCTGAGCCGTGCCGTGCTGAGTTGGGCTGAGTTGAGCTGAGCGGGGCTGTTGGAGTTGCATTTCGACTACAACCGCGCTGAACTGTGCTGGCTGGAAGTGGGTGGACACATTGGGTGGAGTTAGCGAAAGTGGGTGGACGTCAGGTGATGTCGTTAGGCGGCGCAAACAGTGACATCAGTGACCTTTTAAGCGGTAGTCTCATGACCCGGATAGTAAACAATAAACATGGAAGACATGGAGTCGTCTTGGTCTTGGTGCTGTGGCTTGTTGTCACCGACAACGCCAACAGATACTGGCAAGAGCGTATAGATGAGGCGAGGCGCATAAGGCTTCATAATTCTCGTAATTCATAATTATTCTTCTTCCGGGTTTACGGTGTTTACAGATCCCAGCGTGCTCGCGGGGCGTGTGTGGGCGTGTGAGGACACTCCTCCTCACCAATCAGTGCACAGGGGAGTGTCTGCTCACGCCCCCAGCCTCACTCAGCTTGGTTTGGCTCGCTTCAGCCCCACTCCAAAACCGTGCGAGTTTTGGGGGCTGAGCAGGGCTGAAGCGAGTGGAGTCATGCTGTTCTTAGATAGTCGAAACGCGAGCCGTGTCGGGCTGAAGTGAGCTGAAGTGAGCTGAAAAAGGGTAGTGGAAAAGGGCCATAAATTGAGCGTAGGTGTGAATGTGAGTGTGAATGGTTGTCTATGTGTCAGCCCTGTGATGACCTGGCGACTTGTCCAGGGTGAACCCCGCCTTTCACCCGTAGTCAGCTGGGATAGGCTCCAGCTCGCCTGCGACCCTGTAGAATAGGATAAAGCGGCTACAGATAATGAGATGAGATGAGATGAGATGAGATGAGATGAGATGAGATGAGGAAACTCTATTTAAAAAAAAAAAGTAGCTGCAGTATCAGGATTAAGCCACTAGAGGGCAGACACAGACAACTTTTATGTTGGAACAGGCCTTTCAATCATCACTCAGGAAAGGAAGATTCTGACAGAAGTTCACTGACCCTCTTTGAATTTAAGTAATGATTAACACATAACTACCCTAATTACAGATAACCTCTCGAAAAGTGAAAGAAACCTTCTTTGTGGATGAAATACTCGTCACATTTTGTATGTTAATGTTAATAAACACAGATTCGTGAAGAAAATACACAATAAACACAAAACACGAAATCTTCTCTGATTGGTCATAAACACTGAATTCTGATAATTGAGACAAAAAAATCCTTAAAATACAGATTTTGCACTAATGAGAGAGTCTAATGCAAATCAAAACCCAGGATGGCATACCCAGTTAGATATGAGAATTAAAAAAAAAAACAGTTTATTCTGCCACTATTACTGTCAGAACTTTCTGAAAAGCACAAGTTTATGTCTACGCCTATCAGTTTCATCACTTCCGGTGCAGAACTTTCTCATTTCAAAACTAAGCCTCAGTTTTTGACAGTTTTGTGGAATATCGGCTCCCCAAACGACTCTTTGGATCTGTGAGTCGACTCCCTGGGCTCATTCCATTAAACTGATTCAAATATACGGCTCAAAGATCCATCCCGAGGAGCCGACTCTTTCCAGAACGACACATCCCTCAGTTTTACCTCAGGAGTGGAAACTCCGAGTGAGTGAGGCAGTGAGGGACTGTGGGTAAGAAAACCGAACATTTTTAAAAATATTTCTGAAATAACATGATTGACATTCATCCTGTAACATTTATTCCTTATATTTACAGAATAAAACGCGCTGTATTTCAGTGGCTAACATTAGCTGGCTAAGATTAGCCGTTAGCTCCGGCGGCAGTGTGAGCTCGCGCTGAACTTCACGGCTTTCAGAACTTTATTTCTGATTTAAATAAAATTTAGTTTAATTTAATTGAAGTTTAGTGATAGTGATTGTCATAATTTATCAGAATGTTGGTCGTTAAAGCATTAAAACCCTACAGTGCGGCAGGAAGAACAGCAGGACCCAGCTTTTATTTTATTTTCACTGTTTGATATTTAAATAGAAATAATATCAAAATATTTACTTTTTGAAGATTTGTCTTCTGGGTCATTTTAACTTTTATTTTACTTATTTCCCCAATAACAACGATTTTATTGTTATTTGTTATTATTTTATATTTTGTTTGATTTTTTAAAAATAATATTTTTCATCTCTTTAAAGACCAGGCTGGTTAAGTGTATATAAAATATATTTTTTTTCCATTTATGAAGACTCTAGAGCTTTCTGAACTTTATAAAAATTACATGACTGATAAGAGAAGTATTTGAGGTTTTTGGTTCAAGCGGTGAAAGTGATCAGTCTAATAATTATTAAAAACTCAATAAAATTGAATAGTCTATAATAAATATGATGATGATTTCATATATCAAACTTTTTTTTAATGTTTATTACAATACGGTGTCCATGAATCGCAGGTGAAGTCGGTGCCCTTGGGAAGGTTGGAGGTCAGCAGGTGGAGTCAGAACACTGAGTCAGAGCGGATCACGTTTCAGCAGTGTGAACAGGTTCACAGTTTAATATTAGACCAGCATTAATGATGAATATGAAACATCTCTGTCTCCTGTTAAATGTGTGTAGAAAGAAACAGACAGTGATGTACGGCTATGGATGTACAGAGAGGAGTGTATCACACACACACACTCGACAAATTATCAGCTTTAAGATGTTCTTAAAGACTCCTAAAAGTTTACGAAACACTAAATTTCAGCGTGTTTAATTATAACTTTAAGAATTCTTATTGTATAACTTAAAGTGACGTTCCATGACTGCTTCAAGATAATGAAATGCTGTTAAAAAGAACTGTGGCAGCGGGGGTGTGGCCAAGCATCGGTCTGTGAATGGAGGGCGGGGTCAGGGAAGGTGGAGTCATTGCACCTGATGGGAATTAACCTGTGTTTGTCTGTCTTCCCCAGTGATCACGCCCTTTAAAAGGAGAGAGAGAGCAGAGAAAGGGAGCTCTCTCCCCTGCCAGAAAACTTGTGTGTGTGTGTGTGTGTGTGTGTGTGTGTGTGTGTGTATGGCTGGGAGATTGGGAAAAGCTGAAAAGCTTAAAATAAAGAGAGTTTTGAGAACTCAGTTCTGGCCTGCCGTGCTTCTGTACTCCACCCACCTGGTCAGATACCACAGTGGTGCTGAAACCTGGGACAGAGTACAGAAGCACGGCAGGCCAGAACTGAGTTCTCAAAACTCTCTTTATTTTAAGCTTTTCAGCTTTTCCCAATCTCCCAGCCACACATGCACACACACAAGTCTTCTGGCTGGGGGAGAGCTCCCTTTTTCTGCTCTCTCTCTCCTCTTATAGGGCGCAGTCACTGGGGAAGACACACAAACACAGGTTAATTCCCATCAGGTGCAATGACTCCACAACTTCCCTTCCCTGACTCCGCCCTCCATTCACAGACTGACGCTTGGCCACGCCCCTGCTGCCACGAGAACCTTTAAGGCTGCTGGGCCATAGAAGGTTCACGCTGCATGCTGCACGCTACACGCGTGTAAAGAAAAGTGGACAAACGTAGCATGACTTGCTCTGGGCCATAGAACGGCGTTCACGTTGCACGCTGCACGCTGCACACTTCACGCGTGAAGCGAGAAATGAACATGCACACTTTTTTCTAGGCGTGAAGATGGAAATTCCAGTCAATGCATGCGGTCACCGCCGCGCCAGCCAATCAGAACGGGTCTAGGGAGATAACTCTATGCTTTCAGGGGAAAACTTCAGAAAAAATATAATTGAATGGTATAATTGAAAAATAGTTCTTCATCGGGATTGTCAAGCAGATTATAGAATGTTCGGTGAAATTCACCACGGGTTTCTCTCAGAAGGAAGCGTTCTCGGCTCCAAATTCTGTTCCTTTTTCTCTTTCTCTGTCTCAGTAAAAGCAGAATGAGGCAATCGTCGTCATCCGAAGAGTCCATATTGTTGGTTACTCGGTCAAAGTAGAACAGACGCAACACGTGAACATCCAAGCATGAAGTTTAATGGCCCAGGGTCCAGTTCTTCACGTGAACGTGTAGCGTGCAGCGTGAACCTTCTATGGCCCAGCAGCCTAAGACATCACTTAAAGCCATGGCTACTTTTAAGAATACCAATAAAGGGTCTTAAAGTTACGAGTGTATTTAATGAATTTGAAAAGTTCAGTAAGGGTACTTAAATAAATACAGTACTAAATTTAAGGTTCCTTTAAAGTTTAGATTAAATGCAATTAAATTCACATTTTCACCCAATGAGAGCTCTACTGGTATTTAAAAAGAAAAAAGAGTGACAGTTTTATGCTGCTGAAAGTCTGCACTGAGCTCTAAACATTTGTATCTCACACAGATATAAATATAAATATCAACTCATGAATATTAATATTAACTCATAGCGCTGTTATACGTGAGAGAAATGTACATCTGCATCTTCCTGGAATTAAAGGCGTTAATTAACACTGACAGTAACGTCATAAAGACATGGAGGAAGATGTACAGGAAGTGATGTTACGAGTTTTAATAACAGTGATGGGAGCATTGTGTTTACGTCACGTGTCCCAAAACACACTGGAACAGCACTCATCATGTTCGCCCCATGACGCCTCACAACCGCACATGCTAACGTTAGCTATCTGAATTTAGGACCAAAGTGATGATACGTAATTAAGGGATGAAAAAATAACCCAACTGAATCTCAGAAAAAGAAAAAAACATTTATCACAGTTTTAAACCAAGGCTTCTGGTAGAATGTAGCGTCACCATGACAACTGTTTAGCAACACGAAATGAAAAAAAAAACAACCCACATACAGGGTGGTATGACAGTGTCAGATCCGTATCGTGATCATTGATGATGCAGTGTGCTTATCTGAGACGTTGTGATATCTCATCTCATCTCATTATCTGTAGCTGCTTTATCCTGTTCTACAGGGTTGCAGGCGAGCTGGATCCTATCCCAGCTGACTACGGGCGAAAGGCGGGGTACACCCTGGACAAGTCGCCAGGTCATCACAGGGCTGACACATAGACACAGACAACCATTCACACTCACATTCACACCTACGCTCAATTTAGAGTCACCAGTTAACCTAACCTGCATGTCTTTGGACTGTGGGGGAAACCGGAGCACCCGGAGGAAACCCACGCGGACACGGGGAGAACATGCAAACTCCGCACAGAAAGGCCCTCGCCGGCCACGGGGCTCGAACCCGGACCTTCTTGCTGTGAGGAGACAGCGCTAAACACTACACCACCGTGCCACCACGTTGTGTTATGTTTAGTAATTTTATTTTTGACTAAAACTTGAAAAAATGAAATGTTAAAAATTACTGATTTATAAAAAATATCTTCTCCTTTTTATTGTTTAGCAAAATAAAATAAAAAGTACTTCAAGATAGACTAAAGTCTGCTGTTCGGTATTAACAACAAATTAACAAACAAAAAACCTGCAAAGGTGTTTGCTGGTATTTGTAAACAGAAATAAAAAGGACTTCAAATTTTTCCTCAATAAAATAACAACCATTTGGAAGAATTAGAAAAAAACACAAAGTGTACAAATGTATGTAATGATATGCAACCAAGTAAAAACAAACAAACAACACCTGCAGAATTTTAACCGGAAGCTTCTTCACCTCAATTTTCTTTCTCTTTTGGATCTGTCCTTTTTAAGACGTCATGTTGCCATGACATGTTTCTCTCTCACACACATACTGCGAATCATGTCATGACAAATATCACAACAAGGCCTTGATGATGCTGCCTGTGACTTAGCAACAACATGTCATGATGGAAATCAAGGTCTTTTACAAGAAATTATACATCAATTGACTTTATTTTTGAGTCAGTTGTTCCGTGAAACATGAGGACACTTATCACATCATTATCAATCAGGCAACGAGGAAGAAATCATCTGCTAAAATACAGCAGATGTGAACCTTGCTCATAAATACTGATAACAACATGAATAAAATTAGATCTGAAATCACATTGTTTATCATGTCTCAGCAGTGACCTGGTTATGACATGACATCATGATGTCTTATGATAACGCTTGTTACATAATCCCTTGATAGGCTTGATAATGTGATCACTACCACCACCTTCCAATCGTTAAAAATATGTGTGTGTGTGCTTACACACACACACACACACACACCTGTGAAGGGGTGGTATATATTAAGCAGCAAGTGAACAGTCAGTTATCGAAGTTGATGTCTTGTGACCTGGTCAGAGCATCTCCAAAACAGCAGGTCTTGTGAGGTGGACTGGAGGGTCCTCATCTCCAGTATATGAGAATTCTTAGATCTCAGACTCTCTCTCTCTCACACTCACACACACCGCAACTAAACGTGGCATGGCACATGGATTAACATCTTTTTTACGAGACGTGTATGGTTATTTATCTCAGTCTGATCAGTTTAGTGAGTGATTATGTTGATGATAACAAGGAAGTGCTAGAAATTTAGCTCGTCATGAAAAACAGGAGGATGCTAATATTAGTCTTAAGCTTTTTTATTTGGACACTTATGACATCAATATGATTATCACTGTCATCTAAACATGGTGAATCGTTGTCACTGGTGTACATAAATCCTGTCTCATCCAGTGAGAACAGATGCGGGCGCTTCCGATAGCTAACCGTATTCACTCACAGAGACACTGTCACTCCACAGCTGTTCAGTCAGTAGTGAAATATAACTCACAAAAACTTCAGAAATGGCAATGGGAACACACCCTGTTTCCTTTGCAAAATAAAAATGAAGCTTATACTACAGCAGATATGTCTTTAAAAATGGCATCACTACAGGACAATTCTAACAGGCTAGCAGTAGCTGCTATGGGATATAGAGATTAAAAAAGTATGTCAGTAATAAACGTTAAAGGGGAACTGAAGGCAAATTTTTTTATTAGCAAATTTGTATTTATCTCATTTTATAAAACGTAGGAATACATTTTTTGATCGCTATTTTGTCGCTGCTATAGCAAGTTATGAGTGTTTGAAATATGCGCTGTAATATATCAGTCCATATGTCAAAGCAATGGCTGTAAACGAAATTCGTTGAGACCTGTGCGAGACATCGTAGGACGGAAGTAAAACATACGGCAGAAATCAAAGTGACCAACATCTGCCAATGTTGTCAAAAGATGCGCGCGCCCTGTTTCGAATGCTGATGTAATCAAGCCAGAAGTTTTCCTTGTGTCTGAAATCGCTCCCTAATCACTATATAGGGCACTATATATAGTGGGGACACCATTTTGTAGTGCTGTCCGAAACCTTAGTGAGGATTATGTGGGAAATGCACTCAGTATAATATGTATTTCTCACAAAAATACACGCATGTATTTATTATTTTGAAAACCCACCAGCTGCCTGATCTGGCACGTTTTAATTATGCGACAGTAATGACGTAAATACCAGCGCAATGGACTAGTGTCCGAAAGCGTTTTTTTTCCCTCCATTTAACCAGTGAGCTCACTACAGTATATAGTCCTCTATATAGTAAATTCCCTATACAGTATAGGGAGTGGGGAGTAGTGAATGAGTGAGTGATTTTGGACACAGGGTTTGTTTTTTTGATAACGATCAGGAAAGTTAGAAGAAAGTAGGCAGTAATCGTCATTTAAACTCGTTTTTGTGCAGTATTTTGTTCAGAAAACAGTTCTTTTGGTGGAATAAATGGGACCCAAGATGCCAAGTACATGTTTTGCACCTCATGGTGGTCTGAGTGGCCGTAATGCATCAAAACTGGTTTCTTTTCACTGACTGCCAGCAAATGACGAAATCGCTAGAAAATGGCTTATTGCTGTGGGTGTGCAAGAAGTGGATGGGTATCTACAAAATCGGCAGAGGTACACGCTATGCTCTCTGCATTTTGATGAAGATTGTTTCCTGTCCATTGCATCAGGAAAGAGGGTCCTTGTGAATACTTCAATTCCCACGATTAGTTATTAAGAAATGTATCTAAAAATATTATAATATAAGATAAAATATCTGAAATACTCAATTATTGTTATGTCGACTTGTTATAGAGGTCTGATTGTCAAAATGTTTTTTTTCACATGCAGAAATACCTGACACTTGATTCACCAAGCAACACCAGAGATGTTTCACTGCCTGACACCCCGTCTCCACTGATCTCCATGGTAAGGCTGTTCATGTATTTTCAAAGGCTTATATACATATTGGTTTTTCAATTTTATGGTACCACTCAGATATGAGAAATAGGGAACCTGAATTAAAATGGAAAATAGTATATTCACAATATATTTGATTTGAAGCAAATTGTAATCAGCTTATTTTTTTTATTTTGCAGAGAAACACTGCCAAACCACTGCGAGATGTTGGAAACGTTTCACCTGTAACACCAATACCTTGCATGTCATCAACCGCCCTAAGGACCAGTCTACTTATTGACACACCTGCCACAGTTCCATTGTTGAGCTCCCACACTGCAGCACCACACCAAAAAGCGAATCCATGTGCTTGTCAGACATTATTAGCCTCAGGTTCCAAACATAAAGCTGACACACCAATGCAGTTTTATCCCAGCAAGATTTCTAAGAAGATGAACACAGTTTCGGTTGGGGAACAGGCACGACAGAATATGTCCGGTCGTGGAGTTCAGACAAAAACCAGTATCACCCGTCGCAGCATACAGGTATGTTTTACTATTGAACTTTACTCCTGAAACATGGTTTTATTCATAATTAATTGATTGTAATTTTTGTGAATGTATTTGTACAAATGTTGTCTAAATATATTTATTACAGACTGTCATGACTAATAGGACTCAGTCAACACAAGCCTCTTTTCCATTGATGGCGAAGAAATATAAATCCTCTGGAACACAGACTTACGAAAGACACACAACTACAGCAACACAAACAGTTCAATCAAATGTTCAGTGTTCAACACGAACTGAGACAACAGGCTACGTGGAGACTTGTGTACGGTACAAACAGATGCTTTTGTTCAATCTTCCACCCGGGAAAAGTCATCTCCAGGACAAAGGTTTCAGGATCCCACTTCGCCAGTGCTTGATCAGTCTGACCATAATCCTTCATTTGGTGAAACGGCATCACATGATGAGACTTATGAGCCTTCCTCGTTGTCATCTTCGGCATCTTCACAAGAAACATCATCAACAACAGCTGACCAGGAAGCGTCACAGACTAGAAAACTCATTGTTTGTGAGGACTCTCGAGACAATCTTCTTTTGAAAGTTCCATGCAGTACATGCCAAGCTCCAGTGGTGAGCATGAGGAAACATGTTATGGGCACTCACCTTAGATGTAGCCTGACATGTTTGAATGGCCATGAATTTTTGTGGTCATCACAACCTTTCATTGCAATTCAGTAAAGTCATACAAGAGTTGAGAAGTTTTTGTATTTCTTTTATTATTCACTCACATATATCTTTTGTTATTCACTCACACCAAGTTAAATCAACATAGAAAGATTTTTTATTAAAAAAAAAATAGTACTGTCCATTCATGCTTCCAATCAAATATAAGGCAACTGCGGTCACATCTACAGGATAATTATTTCTATAATGTAACTGAGTTGACCATTTCAGACTGCTTTGAAACTGACATAACTCTTTGATGGAGCGGGAAATTTCTCTCGAATCTTGGTCACCACACAAGAGGGAGCAGCTCTTCTGTTACCTCATCCCAGTCTTCCATATACCCAGGATGTGAATGCTTTATATGCCAGAAGGCGGTAGGTCCTGAAAAAATAAAGATAAAAAAATTAATCTATTCATTTTTTAAGAACGTGAAAGTAGTAAATATCTTGGATTATGAATAAGAAAATAAATACCTATTATATTATTATATATCTGTCCCTCTGAGTTACATGTCGGTCCTGGGATCGAGATGCTGAACCTCTTCTGCTCCTTGGACCTGCCTGATCCATCCTGGTGCCCTGTGTCTGGTTGGAGTCTCATCGCATCGCTCCTGTGGAGGACGGCCCCATGAGGACAGTTGAAAGTCACACCTGGAGGACGCTCTGGACTCTTACAGTAATGCTTTTATGGCTGAGGACTACAGTTGACTTGCTAACTTTAGGACTGCAGTTGTCATGAATAGTTTTGCACTCAAGTTTCCATCAATGAAGAGTTTATAACATCAACGAAACTGACTTCATGTTAAAACCGTTAATGTTATAGTCATGTTGTCTGTTGTTGCCCAAATGAGGATGGGTTCCCTTTTGAGTCTGGTTCCTCTCGAGGTTTCTTCCTCATGTCGTCTGAGGGAGTTTTTCCTTGCCACCGTCGCCACAGGCTTCTCATTGGGGATAGATTAGGGATAAAATTAGCTCATGTTTTAAGTCGTTCAAATTCTGTAAAGCTGCTTTGCAACAATGTTTATTGTTAAAAGCGCGATACAAATAAACTCGACTTGACTTGACTATTATCCAAATCTTTTCCGCCATACCCACGAATATCCGTCATAATTGTCATCAGTACTCCTAGGACCCCAGGTGTCAATCACACCAACTGAAAATCTGTGTTTTGCATGATGCACTTTTCACCATCTCCGAGTGATACAGCTGAAATCTCTTTGCAACACAAACATTTGTATTCAGTGTTCATCTTGCAACAGTTTTCACACTCGCACCACGAAGAAACCGGCATGTTCATCCGATCACGGCTCTCTTCATCACTGACATCACTATCTGAAGATGATGCGTCGTCAGAACTAGAATCATCCTGGTCCTTATCCTGTCGTCTTTCCAACTCTGCTCTACTCCATGTTGGTTCGAAGTTGTATGGAATAATCTCTATCACTGATGATGCTGGCAAATCTCAAAATTAATCTAAATTGGAATGATATGGCGATCTGGCCGCTGTGTAAACAGTTTTCAAAATGGTGGCACTGACACTTCACGTTTGAAGTCTCGCACAAGTCTCGTGAAGATCGCGCGAATAAGCGACGCTTGCCGTGGACCATATGAACTACATTCAACATGGCTAAAAACCAAAAAGGCTGATAAGTGTAATATAATATGCCAATACGAGTCACGATATAAGGTTAATAAAACCGAAAGTGTAATTGAATAACACGTTAATTAGGAAATAAAGCAAGTTTAAAAATGACTTCAGTTCACCTTTAATTATATATATATATATATATATATATATATATATATATATATATATATATAATGAATTGGTAACATTTACTCCTACAGTAATGTAATCTAGTGAGTCTTATGCCTCACTGCTACAACATTCAGAATGTGGAAATCACAATTGCTGGATTTTTATTGATTTTCTTTTTTTTTTGTATACTTTATTAGTCCCTGAGGGGAAATTCAGCTCTGCTTTAACCCATCTGAAGCAATGAACACACATGCACACACACACTGCCCAGAGGTGTGCTACAGCACCCAGGGAGCAGTTGGGGGTTCGGTGCCTTGCGAGGCACTGCAAGGGCACTTCAGCCATGTAGAGGGAGGAGAAAGTGCTGTTCATTTACTCCCCCCCATCCACACATTTTTCCTGCTGCTCTAGGAATTCGAACTGGTGACCTTTTGGTCCCAAAACTGCTTCTCTAACCTTTAGGCCATGAGTGCCCCAAATTCATAATGTGATATATATTATGAATATATTACTGTGCTTTCTCTGTATGACGTGTCATATTGTACTTGTACTGAGTTTTACATCCCACTGTACTGAATCCATACTGTATCCTGTGATACTGTAACACTGCGATATGTTAAATATCCTGCAAAGTAGACAACTATTATCTTGGTCAAATTCTACATAGTCACCCAGGTCATGCACTTTTTTTCAGTCTTGAATGCATTCAGAGAGGGTGGAGGCGGGGCAGATATAGAAGGCCTGCTGCGAATGTAAATCTGCATATCATCTCCATAGCAATGAAAATTCAAACCATGATGCATGTAGATAATGAACAGAAGAGGACCTAAGACAGATGCCACAGCTGATGGATGCCATGGAAGACTTGTACTTGGTGATGGAAATAAACTGCTGTCTATCAATGAGATTGGATTTTAACCAGGAAAAGACAGACCCAGAAATACCAATAGCAGAGAGCCGGGAGAGAAGCAGTTCAAGACCAACACAGTGTCAAAAGCACAGCTAAGGTCCAGAAAGAAGAAAGAAAGCACAACTTTATTCATCACACACTTATGAAATTTCCTCTCTGCATTTAACCCATCTGAAGCAGTGAACACACACATGCACATGAGCAATGAGCACACACACACACACGTGAGCAATGAGCACACACACATACCCAGAGCAGTGGGCAGCCATGCTAACAGCGCCCGGGGAGCAGTTGGGAGTTCGGTGCCTCGCTCAGGGGGACCTCAGCCCAAGGCCGTCCCATAGTAACCTAACCTGCATGTCTTTGGACTGTGGGGGAAACCGGAGCACCCGGAGGAAACCCACGCAGACATGGGGAGAACATGCAAACTCCACACAGAAAGGCCCTCGCCGGCCACTGGGTTCGAACCCAGAACCTTCTTGCTGTGAGGCGACCGTGCTAACCCCGAAGAAGGGGTATATTCAGAGCCCCAGCATCAGCAGCGGAGATGAGGTCATTAATTACCATGAGAAGCGCAGACTCAGTCCTGTGAGATGAGCGATAACCAGACTGAAATAGTTCATAAAGATGATTAGTGGCAAGATATGACTGTAGCTGGGTGGCAACAACCCATTCAAGAAGTTTTGCAATGTATGGTAGATTAGTCTATAGATACTATAGATTATAGTAACTTGACTGATCTGTAGGCTGAGCTACAGATCACTCTATAGTTACTAAAATCAAATGGATCGAGATCAAGGTTTTTTTAGTACTGGAGTGACTGCTGCAGTTTTTAAATCAAGTGGGACAATACCAGAGATGATGGATCTGTTAATCAGATGAGAGATGGGCTCAGCAATAATGGATGCCAGGTTTTTTGCAAGGGGGAAGGAGCAGGATCTAACTGACTGTCAGATGAGTTTGAGTTTTGAATTAGCTCAGCAACAGATGGAGGAGTAGTGAGAGTGAAAGAAGACAGAAAGCGTAGCGAGAAAACCACTCTACAGGAAGTTTGGGAGAGGGAGAGACCATGTTAGAGGAACAGTTGTAAATAGAGGTGATGTTATCATGGAAAAACTGTAGGAAAGAATCCCATAGTTCTGCAGAACCACTCAGACCAGTAACAGAGGGCTGAATAATCTTATTAATAATAATAATAATAGTTTTAAAGAAGTGATCTTGGCATACTGGTGGCATTATAAATAACAGAGAACAGGTAAGACGCTTGAGCAGCATTTCAGGCCGTTTTGTATTTGTGAATGTGATCAGAGTAAGCGTATGAGTGGACAACAAGACCAGTTCTTTTGTAAAGCCTCTCCAGACACCGACCTGCTGCTTTCATTATCCAAAGCTCTGGAGTGAACCAGGGGGAGGAACGAGAAGAAGGCACAAGCCAAACCTTCTTCGGAGCAAACATACTTAAAACTGAAGAAACAGAAGAGTTGTCATTACCCATGACAACTCATGGGTAATGATGAGTTTGTCCCACCTGATTTAAAAGCTGCGGCAGTCACTCCAGTGCTAAAAAAAAAACATGGTCCGATCTCTAATCTACCACACATTGCAAAATTTCTTGAATGGATAAATACTTACTTCTGGACTTGCACTACTGAATTGTGGGCACTGATTTGTCAGAAGGTGTGGATTCATTTTCTATAACAGCAGCTCTGACAGTAGTGCAACTGCAAATATGTTATCGTTTCCATAGTAACAGCTCACTCACAGGGCAGATGCTACACTAATAATAAACTGATTGAAAAAAAACCTTTCAAAGCCAACTTTGAGGTGGTAACAGTTACTTTGCTTCAGTAAACCAGTTATTTATTTATTTACTTATTTATTTTTACTGCAACAGCACAACACAGTGGTTTATAGCATACACACAGGACACAACCTCCATTCATTAATGCACTTTTGACTTTGAAGCGTGTCTAACACCAGATCTGTCTCACTGTATAGGAAAGTTTGGTGTGACATCACCAAACAGTCACGTGGTTAGCAAAAGGTTATTTATAAATGGCCGATTGGAGTTATCGGGTCATTCACACTTATACGTTAATTAATTATGGTAGGGTCGTGTTGTGTTATCGGCTGTACATACAGATTTGATAAAAATGATCCCAAGAGCTTTTACCACAGACCAAAGAAACCTGAAGCGCGCCGAAAGCTTTGGATCGCAGCAATTAAGTGTGACAAGTGGGAAGCTACTGACAACGACCGTCTTTGCTTTCGACACTTTATATCTGGTAAGACACGTGATTTTTTTATTATTTTGTTTTGCAGTTTAATGTTATGATATTAGATAAAATTTCCTCATCAGAAATAATTTGTTGTGCTCTGACATTGCTTAGATATCAACCAAAAGATGAGTAAAAACGCATGAGCAGCTGATTGGTATGCAGTACACATGAGTACGATTTCCACAAACGCACTCGCGGCAAATTTATGTACTTTTTGCAGTATAAACATTTGACGTTAGAAGATTGGTCGAACTTTTCATGATATGTATTTGAAGGTAAATAGCATAGCCTGGATTTAAAACACTACTTGTGCGTTCTAAATGTAGAACTTGCTTAAGTTTAGTACTGTATATCTTTGGTGTGTGTGTGTGAAGCAACAACATTAACTTATGTTTCAAAGATTATATTGTACCGATTTAATCTTTATGTCTTTTTATCATTAGGCATAAAAAGCAATGACGAAAGCAGTCCAGACTACACTCCATCTGTAAATATGGGTTACCATGCTAAACAGGTCAACAGCAGTCAGTGGTATGCAAGGTACCAAAGAAATCTTATATCAAGCAATTATAACCAGCTAAAAAATATATAAATTAGTATTTCAATAAAACAACTGAATAATTCACACTTACTTGTATGCATCAAGAGACTTGTCAGCTTTCATCAATTCTTTTGTGTATATTGAAGGTGTGTCAATCACATACATGTAGATATTGCTGAAGGTCAGGCCAGGCCAGGGGCTTGGATTTGGGTCCCATTTGTCCGTAACTGCGTAAGGATCAGGCAAAACTTTGGGGCCACTGTTGTACAGAAGCTTTGCTGCATATCTTTGCTTAGCATCAGTTGGCAACGAACTTGCAGACTGCGATAAATCGCTACGAAAACTAGGTGATGATGCAACTTTGTCGGCCATTGTGAATGGTTCTTGCCAACCAATTTTATGCGCATGTGCAATATTACGTCACGCTCTAGTTTGGTGAACTTTCCTATACAGTTGATTTTTGTGTTTTTTAAAATGTTTTAAATGAAACTCTCTGCACATGTCTGAGCAAGTTATATAGAACTTGCTCAGACATGTGCAGAGAGTTTCATTTAAAACATTTTAAAAAACACAAAAATCAACTGTATAGGAAAGTTCGCCAAACTAGAGCAATGGATGACTAATCCATTGGCAGTTCAGCAGAAGTGAAATGGGAGCGCTTGAGTTAGATTAGATAAACGTGATTAATCTGAAGTGTAACTGGGAGTAAGGAATGTCACATGTTGAGAAGGGGATGGTACTGGTGCCTCGTTTCTTAAGAGGCAGTTAAAACGATTTTTTTAGCTCATGTTTTATTAATACAGACATTTTGTATTATCTACATACTCTCTAAGTCATCAGAGATATAAACTTGATGCGGAACAGTAATGGAAATTCACCAGAATGTTTGCACCACCCTAAATACATTTGTTTTGGTCTGAAATGTGAAATTTCACATAGATCAGAGCTCAGGATCGAACCGAGGACCCTGGCACTGTGACAAAGCACCATAGTGTTCATGGTGTACTTTTCTTTTTTTAAATATCAAGTTCAGAATGGTTTATGGCATTCTGACTAAGGAATACAATTAATTAAATCAGTATACTTATTTTCTGTTATGCAGGCCCATGGTAAAGATGGTAAATTTCTGTTTCTACTGACTTTTTAGCATCATACACCCATTTATTGTTAAGTGATGAAGGTGTTCCTGCAGAAGAAAAAAAGGTTTGGAGGTCAAACTTTGGCAGAGGGATGGATTTGGTCAATCCTGAGACAGCAGCAGGAGAGAAATCACCTGCTCCATCGTGTAAAGGGTCAGAACATGTACAGTCTGACAGTGGGGTTAAAGGATGTGCTATATCTGAACATACAGTGATGCTTGAGCATTTGTGAAGCCTTTATAATTTCCTGTATTTCTGCATAAATATGATCTAAAACATCAGCAGATTTTCACACAAGTCCTGAAAGTAAATAAAGAGAACCCAATTCAGCAAATGAGACAAAAAATATTATACTTGGTCATTTATTTATCGAGGAAAATGATCCAGAGTTCTGGGTTCTCTTTATCTACTCTCAGGACTTGCGTGAGAATCTGATGTTGTTTTCGGTGATATTTATGCAGAAATAAAGAAAATTCAAAAGGGTTCACAAACTTTCAAGCAGCACTGTAATTTTAGCGATGTCTTGTGTATACAGGTGTAATGTTAATGGTTTAGCCATTTCTGACGTATCGTTCTATTACGTCATGCCAACACCACCTGAAGATATAAATTTATATGACATGAAATAAAAAACGGGATTTGCTCAGTGTCCTATCTCAGTGAGCATTACACTCTATCTTGTAAAAGGGCGTGAACAGAAACCCACATTAAGAGGATGAAATCATCCATTTAGTTCATGTTTGACAGAGCCTCGCGTCAGTATTCATCATCCTTACACTTTACCGTATTTCATAGTGTTATATTCTGGATCATTCTGTAACTGAAATGATCCGTCATGAATGAGCATGTATGAAGTAAAAACAACATGGAAAAGTGATCAGATTTTCACTCCCACTCAGTTTCCATCACGGAAAACTTACAGTGTAGCAGTTCGTATGGATGGGTGGAGCACAGAGAGACGGCAGGCCAGAACTGAGTTCACAAAACTCTTTTGTTTTCACTTTTCAGTGCCAAGTTTACTCTCTCAGCCACACGCACGCACACACTCCAGTCGTCTGGTTGGGGAGAGAGCTCCCTCTGCTCTCGCTGTCTCTTCTTAAATAGGGCGCGGTCACTGGGGAAGACACACAAACACATTAATTAACCTCAGGTGCAGTGATTCTGCCCCTTACCTTCCCTGACTCCACCCTCTGGTCACAGACCGACGCTTGACCATGCCCCCGCTGCCACATACCCCCACCGCCCGACTCAGGCCGGGCGGCCGTCCGGCCTGCAGCCGACCCCCCCCGACGGGAGAGGAAGTCCGCCACGACCATCTGCGCTCCCGGCCTGTGGATCACCTTGAAGTTAAAGGGTTGGAGTGCCAGATACCAACGGGTGATCCGCGCATTGGCATCCTTCATGCGGTGGAGCCACTGGAGGGGCGCGTGGTCCGAACAGAGGGTGAAAGGGCGTCCCAGCAGGTAGTAACGGAGGGCGAGGACCACCCACTTGATCGCTAGGCACTCCTTTTCAATGGTGCTGTAGCGCCCCTCACGCACCGACAGCTTCCTACTGATATACAACACTGGGCGGTCCTCCCCCTCCACCTCCTGGGACAAATCAGCCCCCAGCCCTCTGTCCGACGTATCCGTCTGTAACATAAAGGGGAGAGAAAAGTCAGGGGAGTGTAAAAGTGGCCCCCCACACAGTGCAGCCTTTACTTCAGAAAAAGCCCGCTGGCATTACTCCGTCCACTGGACCGGATCTGGTGCCCCCTTTTTAGTCAGATCAGTCAGTGGGCTGGTGATGTCCGAATAATTAGGTATAAACCTACGATAATAGCCAGCCAGCCCCAGGAACTGTCTCACCCCCTTTTTGGTCTTGGGCCTTGGGCAGGCTGCAATTGCTGCTGTCTTGTTAATTTGGGGACGCACCTGCCCGTTGCCCAAGTGGAAGCCCAGATACCGTACTTCCACCCGCCTAATCGCACACTTCTTCGGGTTGGCTGTGAGACCCGCTCGCCTCAGCGACCTAAGGACAGCCCTCAGATGTTGGAGGTGCCTCGGCCAGTCATTACTATAGATAATGATGTCGTCGAAGTAGGTGGCCGCATAGGTGGTGTGGGGGTGGAGAACCCTATCCATCAGCCACTGAAACGTAGCGGGCGCCCCAAACAACCCAAAGGGGAGTGTGACAAACTGGTGTAAGCCAAACGGTGTGGAAAAGGCTGTTTTTTCTTGGGATAATGGAGTCAAGGGGATCTGCCAATAACTCTTTGTTAAATCCAGTGTCGAGTAAAAGCGAGCCGTGCCTAGTCGATCGAGCAACTCATCAATATGAGGCATTGGGTACGCGTCGAATTTAGACACCACGTTGACTTTTCTATAGTCTACACAGAACCGGACCGACCTGTCGGCCTTGGGTACCAAGACCACCGGGCTGCTCCAGTCACTGTGGGACTCCTCGACGATGCCCATTTCGAGCATGGCCTCGAGTTCTTCCCGAACCACTTTTTTCTTGTGTTCGGGTAGCCTGTAAGGGCGGCTACACACTACCACCCCCGGGGGCGTCTCAATGTGGTGCTCTATGAGGTTGGTGCGGCCGGGCAGGGGCAAGAACACGTCCGAAAACTCGGTCTGCAACTGGGCAACCTCCACGAGTTGGGTCGGGGAGAGGTGGTCTCCACAGGGGACCGGAGAGGTACGTGATGCCAATGTTCCCTTTTGAACCTCCGGCCCCAGCTCCGCCTTCTCCGGAACCACTGACACCAATGCCACGGGGACCTCCTCGTTCCAGAGTTTGAGCAGATTGCGGTGGTACATCTGTAGCGCCCCACCCCTGTCCGTTCGCCTCACCTCATAGTCAACATCCCCGACTCGCCGTGTGACCTCAAAGGGTCCTTGCCACTTGGTGACTAATTTAGAGCTCAATGTGGGCAACAGTACGAGTACTTTATCTCCTGGTGCAAACTCCCTAAGGCGCGTACCCTTGTCGTACAGGTGGGTTTGTCGTTCCTGGGCCTGCCGCAAATTCTCCTGGGTTAGGTGGGTGAGTGTGTGGAGTTTTGCACGCAGGTCAATAACGTATTGGATTTCATTTTTACTTGGTGAAGGTCCCTCCTCCCAATTTTCCCGCAGCACATCTAGAATGCCGCGCGGCTTACGCCCTTATAACAATTCAAACGGGGAGAACCCCGTGGAGGCTTGGGGGACCTCTCGCACTGAAAACAACAAGGGTTCGAGCCACTTATCCCAATTACGTGCATCCTCACTTACGAATTTTTAAATTATATTCTTGAAGGTGCAATTGAACCGTTCAACTAAACCGTCCATTTGTGGGTGATACATGCTGGTGCGGATCGGCTTAATACCCAACAACCCATACAGTTCATTCAGTGTACGTGACATAAATGAGGTGCCTTGGTCAGTCAGAATCTCTTTCGGGATTCTAACTTGGGAGATAACGCGGAAGAGCGCTTCCGCAATACTGCGTGCTGAGATATTGCGAAGAGGCACCGCTTCCGGGTATCGCGTTGCATAGTCCACCAGAACTAATATAAAGCGGTACCCTCGTGTTGACCGATCTAATGGCCCGACGAGATCCATCCCAATTCTTTCGAACGGGGTCTCGATTAATGGTAGAGGGTGCAAAGGCGCTTTTGGAATGGCCGCTGGATTTACTAACTGGCATTCGCGGCACGCCATACACCACCTACGGACATCGCCGCGAATCCCTGGCCAATAGAACTGGGCCATTATTCGGGCTAGTGTTTTATCCTGCCCTAAGTGTCCAGCCATGGGATTAAAGTGAGCTGCCTGGAATACCAATTCCCGGCGGCTCTTCGGAATCAAAAGCTGCGTGGCTTGCTCTTTAGTCTGAGTGTCCTGCGTCACTCGGTATAATCTATCCTTCATAATTGCGAAGTAGGGGAAGGACGGGGTGGCGTTTGGCTGGAGCATTTGCCCATCGATTACTCTCACTTGGTCAAATGCATGCCACAGAGTCTCATCTCGCGACTGCTCTAGTAGAAAATCCGCGAGGGATTCCCCTATAGAGAGAGGAGGAGCCGGCGGCTCCTCACTCTGACGCGGAGATGACGTAGACGGCTCTGTGACAGCTGCTCCCGCCAACGCGACACCGGGACCTCCCCTTATTAAATTACGGCAGGACCCACTCTTCACCAGATAACTCATTAATTCCCCAAATCCCGGCCAATCCGTCCCCAAGATTATCGAGTGGATAAGGTGAGGATTAACCGCCGCCTTCACTATAAATTTTTCCCCTCGAAAAAATGTGGACCGACACTAAAGGGTAATTGTGAACATCCCCGTGCACGCACAACACCTTCACCAATTGTGCTCCCCCCAATGCCTCGTCTTGCACCAGGTTTTGGTGGATTGAGGTCTGATTACAACCAGAATCCACCAACGCCTGACCATAACCCTATTCCCTTGGACACTCACCGGTATGCGATATGCTCCAGCCCGATCGAGGGCGGCTCCTGGAGCGTCGGGGATCCGAACCACCGCACCCACCTCCATTACTGAGCACTGCTGTTGGAGGTGGCCCGGCTCCCCACAGCGCCAGCAAACCGGCCCGGGCTTCCTCTCCGCACTGGTGCTGTGGGGCTCACTCACCTGAGGGGGGGGAGAGACAGACACAGAAGAGAGAAAAGGGAGGGCACCGCGGGTGCGGCGGGCTGGCTGGGGTGGTGCCGGCCCCCACCTCCGCGGTGGGGGAACGGGGCGAGGATGAGACACAGGAGGAGAGAGAGAGGAGAGAAGAGGTTGTCTGCTGTCCTGCCGTAGGGACAGCTGCCAAATGGTCCTCCGCCAGCTCGATTGCCTGATCCAGCGACGCCGGGCGGTGGCACTGGACCCGCTCTGCAGTTCCGGCTGGTAGGCGCGCGATGAACTGCTCCAGTACCACCTGGTCGATGATTCCCTCGGCGTCGCGGTTGTCGGCCCTCAACCACCGCCCACAGGCGTCCCGGAGTTGCTGGCCAAACGCGAACGGCTGGCCGACTTCCTCCAAGCGCAAAGCGCAGAAGCGCTGCCGTTGTTGCTCGGGGGTGCGCCCCACACACTGGAGGATGGCCCGGCGAAGGTCTGCGTAGGCCAGCCGGCGGTCGGCGGGGAGCTGTAGCGTGGCCAGCTGCGCCTCTCCCGTTAGCAGGAGGAGGAGGTGCGCCGGGCGCTGTTCCACTGGCCACCCCGAGGTCTCTGCTACCTGCTCAAAGAGCGTGAGGAAGGCCTCGGGGTCGTCGTGCGGGCCCATCTTCGTTAGGGTGAGGGGGGACGGGCCTGCGGCGGTGGAGTTGGTGGACCCTGCCGACGCAAGGAGGTGCCGGAACGCCTGTTGCTCTTCCTGCTGAGCCACACTAGGGCCTCGAACCGCTGTTCCTGCTCCTTCCGGAGGGCGACTAGCGCCTGGTGCTGGCTTGGCTGGGCCGTGGCGAGGGCATGGATTAGGTCGGCGAAAGGGGAGGACTCCATGGGGCTGTTCTGCTTCTGCGCTCCAATTCCTGGGTTTCACCACCACTGTAGCAGTTCGTATGGGTGGGTGGAGCACAGAGGGATGGCAGGCCAGAACTGAGTTCACAAAACTCTTTTATTTTCACTTTTCAGTGTCAAGTTTACTCTCCCAGCCACACACGCATGCACACACTCCAGTCATCTGGTTGGGGAGAGAGCGCCCTCTGCTCTCACTCTCTCTTCTTAAATAGGGCGTGGTCACTGAGGAAGACACACAAACACATTAATTAACCTCAGGTGCAGTGATTCTGCCACTTACCTTCCCTGAGTCCGCCCTCTGGTCACAGACCGACGCTTGACCACGCCCCCGCTGCCACATACGGATATCGTGTATTCCCTCCTGACTGTATTTAATGGAATACTACACCGCAGCAATCATGCAAGACCGGACATGACGTGTAATTGACGAGGCGGTGAGTCCATTGTTGTGAAAAGCCCAAGCCAGAAGCTGAGACTTTAGCTAGTTAGTAACGTGGCACGAGTGAAGCTGCATCATGTCTCGCTCAAGCATACAAGCACAACCCCTCAAACTGCACACCCAGAAAGTTACGCGTCATGGCACACACTAGTTTTCACTTTTAAGTCTGTTTGAGTTCTCAGGCTGTAATGCTGTGTACTTATTGACTGAGTGGGAGGGCCAGACGGGAAAATATTTGGCTCAAAGTCATGCTGTATGGACCGAGTGACAAAGAACCAAATCTGGCCTGACCTAACTCAGTCAATAAGCATTTTATCATATGACCTTTTTTAATTAACATGCAGTACACAGTGGAAAACAGTGAACAACGGTGGATCTTACTGTTGTTGTTGTTGTCAAGGTATCGTTGAATACTTCACGAAAAGGAAGACAAAGTGTCAGGTTCGTTGTCTAAATTTCCTTTTTTCGTTTGTATAAAGAAACTACATAGCAAGCTGTCTCACTGGATGACTGTTATGTCTCTTTTTTCCTTAACTACAGCAAAAAATCTTTTGAAAACGTTCATGTCATACTTCGTTTTTTTTACGGTGTTTTCTTGTTGTCATTGTATAAACGAGTGAATTTCTTTGCTCAAAAGTACCTTTTTTTCGTTTTCTTCGACAATTTCAGCTTGTTCAATTAGGTCTGCACCTGATAAATCATCTGGATAATCAAATTCACTTTCACTGTGCTCAGTTGTGCCGCTCATTTTTCAAAGTCACAATTCAGAGCAAAATGAAAATGGTGGAAGCAAGGGCAACGGGTCCGGGACATATATGGCTTTTTCCGAACTGGATTAAAAAATCCATATCTACCCAGTCATGTGACTTTTTCCAATGGTTTTATTAAGAGCACGCATGGGTCTGTACAGGTCATATGATCATACAAAATATGTAAACGTGAATACTTATGCACGGCACTGTATCTTAAAAAAATCCTTATATTCACTGAAATATTCTGTAATTTTATATTAGTCTATATCATGTCATTCTCATTATCTGTAGCCATTTTATCCTGTTCTACAGGGTCGCAGGCAAGCTGGAGCCTATCCCAGCTGACTACGGGCGAAAGGCGGGGTACACCCTGGACAAGTCGCCAGGTCATCACAGGGCTGACACATAGACACAGACAACCATTCACACTCACATTCACACCTACGCTCAATTTAGAGTCACCAGTTAACCTAACCTGCATGTCTTTGGACTGTGGGGGAAACCGGAGCACCCGGAGGAAACCCACGCGGACACGGGGAGAACATGCAAACTCCGCACAGAAAGGCCCTCGCCGGCCACGGGGCTCGAACCCGGACCTTCTTGCTGTGAGGCGACAGCGCTAACCACTACACCACCGTGCCACCCCATCTATATCATGTACTTTACTATATTATATTTATATATCACACAGTGATGACATGGATGATGTGTTCTATCATATCGCTAGAGACATGGGAATAAATATAGGTAAAATAAACACAGTTATTTTAACTGCATATTTTCCAAGGAATCATGAGTGTGTGTGTGTGTGTGTGTGTTTTAGAGTCTCTTTTTTCGTGAAAATAACTTGAATACTTTGTTAGACAACAGGTGAGAAGAGGAATCTCATTCTACCGGATCCAAGCTGAAACTCTTCTCTGAGCTTCACAATTTGTTGGTCTTGTGGAACGTAAATTACATTGGAATGTTTTAAGAACCAACCAAATAAACAAATCAATCATTCAAAGTGATCAGGGTGAGAGTAGTATCATGGTATACAATGGGATTACATTGATATTTTTAATACACAGAGGTAAACTGCAATATGTACAGTATTGTACAGTTTTAACTGACAATAAACTCTCTAAATGCTTTAATTTTGTGAGAAAATCACCAGATTTAAATTGGCTTTGACCAAGAAAATATGACACAAAAAGAAAAGAAGAAAAATCTTCTGCTGAGAGCACATTTACAATAATAATAATAATTTATCGAGTGAGTTCAGTTTTCTTTTATTAAATTAAATAAATACAGAAAACCATTCTGTTCTTTGTCCTCAGATTTTGAATATCTTCTGCCTCTTCTGTTTTTTTTTTAATTCTTTGTTAATTTTGGAAGGATAAACTCAAGAATTATTGACACCTTTCATGAAAGTAAGTAAATACAATGAATATCACCTCAAGTAAAATTAATTAACAACAGGTGACAATTTCATTTTAAACATTTTTAATATTTACAGAAAATATTTTCGGTGCAAGCCCCTCGTTTCAAAATTATTCATGCCCCTATAAGCATCATTCTGGAGAGAATAAGGGCATTTGGATTTGACAAACAGGAAAATTCCTTAATTTTAAACGTGATAAATTTTGCTTGCCTTCCTAAAGGGTGCTAATATTTTTGTAGTTGACATTATATGATATCAAAATGAATTTGCATGAGCTAAAGGTGAGCATATTGCTCATTCACCAAGTGCAAAAAAACACACTCACACACCATGACAGTTTCTCTTTTATTTCTTAGCAGACAGGAGAGTTGAGAAATCGGCGTTTGTGTGGTTGCTCAGTTTGATTTTTACTCTCACAATAAATATGAAAAAAAACAACCTGTGTACGGTAACTCGTGATGCCATGTTTTAAATTAAACTTCCAAGGTTTTTTTTTTTCAATAGTCGATTACACACAGTGTTTTATTACTTATGTGAGTGTAATAATTTAAACTTGTTCCAGAAATATGATTCTATATTTTTTCCATATCAGTGTTATTGTTTTTGTAAGACACATTTACATTTTAACGCTTCCTGCAGGTCATTTAGTTTCAGTGGAAGTTGCACTTTTGTTTGCAGTTCCATGGCAGTGCAGCTCATGAAGGAGTGCCATAGTGATTTCATGATAAGTCTTTAGAAGAGCTCAAATGCCGAGTCGGCTCTTTCATGTGTGTGCGCAGTTCTGAGTCAGTGCCTAAGATTGATCTTTCAGAGCTGATGACAGCTCAGTGACAGCCTGGAATTTGTTTACACTTCTAAACAAACTGCAAATATCTTTTAATTAATCTTTAATATTTGTGTCCAAATACACGGCAGCTTTCTGTCAACTTTACCACAGCAGATGATGACACATGGGTGTAACAGAAGGGCTTCTCTTTTAACTTCCTTTTTTGTTAACAGTGAAAATGTCATGTAAGTCATCTCTGAATTACTTTCTTGGAAATGAGTCAAAAATGATCAAACTTAATAAAACACAGAAAACTATTGCTTTTAAATGTTCATGACGTGTACGTAAGTAAAACTCACAAACTATTCACCAAACTGCCACAGACACTGGATACAATCAGTGTTAAGCTTCCAGGTTACAGAAGAAAAGCTTTGTAGAGGTCAGGAACTGTATTACCATGAACACAAATCTGAACACGCCATGGAAAACTGTTTTTGTTTTTTTATTGTTTTTGAAATATGTCGATACTTGGTGACGTATTGGGCCTTTCAACGTGGGCGATTACCTTCCCAGTCTGTTACAGTCAGAGAAAGAAGATAGGTGGAGAGAACAGGCTAGTAACAAAAGTAGATGATTCTTTATTTTTTTATGGTACCACCCCCCTCATTAGCATACGACCACTCAAAGCAGTCTGAATCAAGAAGATGGAGCTGTGCCAACTCTGGAGTCGACCACCAGTCCGCAAACCATCAGTAAAACATTCAAAATTTCCAAAAAGCCAAATGTTAAACGCTGTATTAGGTATTGTAAAATATTTCTCCTTTTGGACTGAACCTTAGTTTGCTTGCATGACCAGTCAGAGCCCTCAGGGAACATTAGCCAGTGAGATAACGTTAACATCCTTTCCATGACGTGAAACTTAGATAAAGCATGTAGTTTGACAGACGTAGCATTGGAGTAATAAGCAACACTCTTTTGCATGATTTTGATAAATTTCAGTTCAATTGTATTTGCATAGCACTTTTAATAATGGACATCCCAACTGAACTGTGTCTGAGCACACCTCTTCCAACTGGACCAAGTGAACCACATTCGGGCACAATACACAGCAACCACACGAGCCAAATGAACCAGATTTTGGAGGTGAAACGCGCTCGGGTGCAGAACAGATCCTGGAGTGTAAGCACACCATAAAAGGGTTATCCAGAAGGTAACAGAGACATGAGGGAGCCCTGGGACAGAAAGCACCCAAGAATTCCACTGTTGACAAGCCTGAGTGTGCACGGGATAGTGGGGTGGGGGGTGGGGGGTCCCAAACATTCCAGTTTACCAAAAAACACACTATACCCGAGAATCCTCCAAATCTGCTCTGTTTACCTCATAAAAAGCTATTAACAAAAGGCTTGACTAAACAAATATGTTTCCAGCCAAGACATAAACACTGAGGTTGTGTCCCAGACACGACATGGAAAGCTGTTCCATAACTGTGAGGCTTTGGAAAAGAAAGCTCTGTCCCCTGCTAGAGCCTTCACTGCAACAAACAGAAAGCTATCAGCATGAACTTTTTCAACAGTTTGTGCTCCAGTAGCTCTTCTATGGGATTGGACCATGTGGGCTAACCTTCATGCCCCATGCAAATCAGTGAGCCTTCGACACCCATGACCCGATCGTCAGTTCACCGGTTGTCCTTCCTTGGACCACTTTTGTTCGGTACTAACCACTGCATACCGGGAACACCCCACAAGATGGGCCATTTTGGAGATGCTCAGACCCAGTCATCTAGCCATCACAATTTGGTCCTTGTCAGAGTTGCTCAGATCCTTACGCTTGCCCCTTTTTCCTGCTTCCAATACATCAACTTCAAGAACTGACTGTTCTCTTACTGCTTAATAAACCCCGCCCCTTGACAGGTGCCACTGTAACGAGATAATCAATGTTATTCACTTCACCTGTCAGTGGTCATAATGCTATGGCTGATCAGTGTATTGTCACAAAGTACAACCATGTAACCAGGAAATTCATGATAGTTTTAACATGAAGTCTATTTTGTTGAAGTTATCAACTATTCACTGATGGAGACTTGAGTGTAAAGCTGTTCATGGCAACTGCAGTCCTAAAGTTATCCTGGTGATTGTAGTCCAAACCCATTGTAGCAAAACTGTAAGTATCCAGAGTGTCTTCTAAGTGTGTCTTGAGACTGTCCATATGGAGCCGTCCTCCACAGGAGCGATGTGATGAGACTTCAGCCAGATGTCGGGCATCAGGATGGATCAGGCAGATCTGAAGAGCAGAAGAGGTTCAGCATCACTGGTGTCTCAGGATCGACCTGTAACTCAACAGAGAGAGAGAGAGAGAGAGAGAGAGAGAGAGAAACACACAAGTTGTTAGGTATGCCCACTGTCACCTAATGGTTCAGAACAGTATATGTTGTGTGCTGAATACAAGCAGGGACTCCAGCAAGACTAACTATGACAGCGTAACTAAAAGGGTAGAGCCAGAAGGTAGCACAGTCATGAGGGAGCTCTGGGACATAAAACAGCAGCCACTCTACCATCAACAAACCCAAGTGTGGGGGGCGCAGCATCCATACATCCCAGTTTACCAAAGCACTCTACGCCCGAGGACCCTCCAGATCTACTCCTTTGCCTAATAGAAGCTATTTACAAAAGGCTTGACTAAACAGATAAGTTTTCAGCCAAGACTTTACCAAAACACTCTATGCCTCAGGACCCTCCAGATCTACTCCTGCCCCTTGATGTAGCCTTCACGATTTGAGGTACCAACAGATAGCCTGCACCTTTTGATCCAAGTAAAGGTCATAAAGGACCAAATGTTGGCTCAGGTACTGTAGCGCAAGACTATTCAGTGTTTTAAAGGTCAGTAGTAGTATTTTATAATCAATGTGAAATTTGATTGGGAGCCAATGCAGTGTGGACAAGAGAAGGGTGATGGGGTCATATCTCCTAGTTCTAGTAAGGACTTGCTGCTGCATTTTGGACAAACTGGAGCTTGTTTATGCACTTATTGGAACATCCAGACAGTAAGGCATTACAATAACCCAACCTGGAGGGAATGAAAGCATGAACTAGTTTTTCCACGTCATGTAGTGACATTATATTAGCACCCTGGTATAATGATGACACTCGCACATTAAAACAGACCACTCAAAAATTGGAATGTAAATGGTGTCAAACAAAATTGGTAGTGTTCAAATTAGCGTGGAAGGAGAACTTCCTGAAGTATAGAAAAACTCTTAGTGCTGCAAGATCAACATATCTCTCCTCCATAATAGAAGATAACAAAAATAATCCTAGATTCCTATTTAATACTGTAGCAAAATTAACCAGGAATAAGTCCACTATAGACACATGCACACCTGCAGTATGTAGTAGCAACAATTTCATGAATTTTTTTAATGACAAAATTGAGAATATCCAACAAAAAATTCAAACTACTAATTTAAGGTCAGACAATGCAAGTGACCCTGTAGTTAACTATATAACTGTATCAGATCAGCAATTAGAATGTTTTACTCCCCTTAGAGAAACTGAATTACTTTCATTAATCTCTACATCAAAAGCCTCAACTTGCGTACTAGATCCCTTACCGACACATCTATTCAAACAGATAATACCTGAAGTAATTGAACCGCTTCTAAAAATAATAAATTCTTCTCTCACGATTGGCTATGTACCCAAATCCTTTAAACTAGCAGTTATCAAACCCCTGATTAAAAAACCTGACCTTGATCCCTGTCAGCTGTCCAATTATCGGCCGATATAAAACCTCCCCTTTATCTCCAAGATCCTTGAAAAAGCTGTGGCTCAGCAGTTATGCTCATATTTACATAGGAATAACATCCATGAAATGTATCAGTCAGGATTTAGACCTCATCATAGCACAGAGACAGCTCTGGTTAAAGTAGTAAACGACCTACTGTTGGCGTCTGATCAGGGCTGTGTCTCGCTGCTTGTGTTGCTTGACCTTAGTGCAGCCTTTGACACCACTGATCATTCCATTCTTCTGGATAGACTAGAAAATGTTGTGGGAGTTAATGGAACGGCCCTCTCCTGGCTCAGCTCTTATTTAACTGATCGCTATCAGTATGTTGATGTAAATGGTGATATTTCTAGACGTACTGAGGTAAAGTTTGGTGTTCCACAAGGTTCTGTCTTGGGTCCACTGCTTTTTTCTTTATATATGTTCCCTCTGGGTGATATTATTCATAAACATTGTATTAGTTTCCACTGTTATGCTGATGACACACAGTTGTATGTTTCTGCAAAACCTGATGAGAGACACCAGCTTAATAGAATTGAGGAATGTGTGAAGGACATTAGGCACTGGATGCTTATTAATTTCCTTCTGCTTAACTCTGACAAGACTGAAGTACTTGTACTCGGACCACATGCAGCTAGAAGTAAGCTTTCTGATTCCGCAGTAACTCTGGATGGCCTTTCTGTTTCTTCACGTGCAGCAGTAAAAGACCTCGGAGTGATTATTGACCCCAGTCTTTCATTCGAAACTCACATTGATAACATCACCTGGATAGCTTTCTTTCATCTCAGAAATATTGCTAAGATAAGAAATTTAATGTCACTACATGACACGGAAAAACTAGTTCATGCTTTCGTTACCTCCAGGTTGGATTATTGTAATGCCTTACTGTCTGGATGTTCCAATAAGTGCATAAATAAGCTCCAGTTAGTTCAAAATGCAGCAGCAAGAGTCCTTACTAGAACTAGAAAATATGACCCCATCGCCCCTGTCTTATCCACACTGCATTGGCTCCCAATCAAATTTCGTATTGATTATAAAATACTACTAGTGACCTTTAAAGCACTAAATGGTCTCGCACCACAGTACCTGAGTGAACTTCTGCTCCTTTATGACCCGCCACACCTACTTAGATCAAAAGGTGCAGGCTATCTGCTGGTACCTCGTATAGTGAATGCTACATCAGGGGGCGGAGCCTTTTCTTACAAAGCCCCACAGTTATGGAACAGCCTTCCAAGTAGTGTTCGGGAATCAGACACAGTCTCAGTGTTTAAGTCTCGGCTGAAAACATATCTGTTTAGTAAACCTTGTGTTAATGGTGTTTATGAGGTAAAGGAGTAGATCTGGAGGATCCTCAGACAGAGTGTTTTGGTAAACTGGGATGTATGGATGATGTCAGTCCCCACTCGCTCGCTCACTCGAGTTTGTTGACGGTGTAGTGGCTGCTGCTTTATGTCCCGGGGCCCCTCATGCCTGTGTTACCTTCTGGCTCTCCCCTTTTAGTTATGCTGTCATAGTTAGTTGCCGGAGTCCCTGCTTGTACTCAGTGCAATATGTATACTGTTCCTATTTATTCAGGTGACATTGGGCATACCTAACAACCTGTGTTTTTCTCTCCCTCTCCCCCCCCCCCCCCCAAATCTGTCCCTCTGAGTTACATAGAGTCAACAGGAAATATTTTGGTGGAGAGGGTGGAGACCTCGACTGGCTCTCATAACCTGCAGGGAATCGGCCGTCAGACATTCTGTCGCATGTCCCAGACCCGGTGAAATGTAACTGAATTGTCTTGGCCAGCCCTAAGGGTCCCATCTGCATCTGCCTGCACTCGCTCTGATCTATAATTCCAACTGTCTCATTGCTGAGGAGTGTGCTCCCATCACCCAATCAAGCATCCAGCCAGAGCAGGTCATAATATTTTTTAACCATATTAACATGCCATTGTTGTGTATTATGCCTGATGTCAGGACTCTCGTCTCTGCAAGCCTACCACACAGACTTAATACTTGTGTTATTTTTAGACATTGACACCTGTTGCCTACACTTATTCAGGTGACATTGGGCATACCTAACAACCTGTGTTTTCTCCCCCCCCAAAAAAAAAAAAATCTGTCCCTCTGAGTTACATGTCAGTCCTGGGATCGAGATGCTGAACCTCTTCTGCTCCTCGGACCTGCCTGATCCATCCTGGTGCCCTGTGTCTGGTTGGAGTCTCATCGCATCACTCCTGTGGAGGACGGCCCCATGAGGACAGTTGAAAGTCACACCTGGAGGACGCTCTGGACTCTTACAGTAATGCTTTTATGGCTGAGGACTACAGCTGACTTGCTAACTTTAGGACTGCAGTTATCATGAACAGTTTTGCACTCAAGTTTCCATCAATGAAGAGTTTATAACATCAACGAAACTGACTTCATGTTAAAACCGTTAATGTTATAGTCATGTTGTCTGTTGTTGCCCAAATGAGGATGGGTTCCCTTTTGAGTCTGGTTCCTCTCGAGGTTTCTTCCTCATGTCGTCTGAGGGAGTTTTTCCTTGCTACCGTCGCCACAAGCTTCTCATTGGGGATAGATTAGGGATAAAATTAGCTCATGTTTAAAGTCGTTCAAATTCTGTAAAGCTGCTTTGCGACAATGTTTATTGTTAAAAATGCTATACAAATAAACTTGACTTGACTTGACTATTTCTTATCTTAGCAATATTTCTGAGATGAAAGAGGACTATTCTTGTCATAGTATCTACATGAGCTTCAAATGAAAGACTGGAGTCAGTGGTCACTCTGAGGTCTTTTACTGCTGCACGTGAAGAAACAGAAAGGCCATCCAGAGTTACTGTATAATCAGAAACCCTGCTTCTAGCTGCATGTGGTCCAAGTACAAGTACTTCTTGTCAAAGTTAAGTTGAAGGAAGTAGCATCCAGTGTCTAATGACCTTTACACATTCTCAATCTTATTAAGCTGGTGTCTCTCAGCAATGTGAAGACCATAGCAAAACAATTCCATGGGTGTAGATGATAGAGTTCTCGTTTAAAGATGATCGGTAATCAGAGTGAATCTATTTACAGCTTTTAGATTTAAAAGCGTAGACAGCATGTTTTATTCTATCGGGTTTTTATACCATGCTAAAATGGCACAAGAAAAAAGAACCAATGCATTTTTTCAATTAAAAAAGATGTGCAAATGTTACAAAAGCATCTCAGGGAATAATATAATTGAAAAGTGTATGGCACATCCCCTTTAACTTGAACAAAAACATTAATATGAAAACTAACATTCACATGAATCCAAACATTAGAATGAACAAGAACATGGATACTAAAGGTGAACACAAACATGAGTATGTGGTTCTACATGATATTTTTACAGGGTTCAGTCATTCATCTTTCACATCTGCCTGGTCAGGGTTCAAGTGACTGATTAAATTAGTTCTAAAATATTCTAGACAGCTACAGTCAAAAACTAGACTGCATTTCTGCAGAGAAAATGCAAAGTGTGCTTGCTGAGCTGTAGCAGAACAGCTATCATGCTAGCATGCCAACATGCTAATGCCAACATGCTAACAGTTAGCATACAAACATGCTAACAGCATACTAACGTGCTAAAAACTAGCATGTTAACATGTTAATGCTAACATGCTAATAGACAACATGCTAATAGATAACATGCTAACAGCTAGCATTCTAACATGCTATTTGTTAAAATTCTAACACTTTAAGGCTAATATGCTGACAGCTATCATGCTAACAGCTAACAGGCTAACATGCTAATGGCTACTATGTTAACTTTTAGCATGCTAACACGCTGAGGGTGACATGCTAACATGCTCAGGTGAACTCACTAACAGCAAGCATGCGAACTCTGCATGCTACCATGCTAATCCTAACATGTTAACAGCTCTCATGATAACATGCTAATGGTGAACATGCTAACAACTCACGAGCTAACAGCAGGCATGATATCGTAATGGGTAACATGCTAACAGCTAGCATGGTAACACGTGAATGCTTATATGTTAATTGCTATTGTGTGTGCGTAAGTATTCCTAATAAAGTGGCCATTGAGTTGAAGTTGATTTGCTGTCAAAGTCTCAGATGAGCAGATCCTTGCCAAACGCATCATCACCTATGGGGGAAGGGAGGGACGACTCAGTCGAGCTTCCACTGATTAGCGGCAAAACGGAGAAAAACTGGACGGATGAAAGGCGAGAGAAAGGCGAGTGCGGGTCAGAACCGATATCATGTGTGTGATGGTGATTTGGCCTGAGGTGCCGTATGAAGTTTCAGGGCTCTCAAGTCTCACGCCCTGAGTGTGACAGTCACGCTTTTCGGTGTTTTGTCACGCACTCCCGCCACACATTGTATTTCTCGCTGAAAAAAAATTATAATATAAATTTCTCTGGCGCGCCACTATCGCTATGGAAACGGCAGGAAACAAGCACGTCTCCCATGAGTCGAGCCTGCCACTTACCAGTCAATCAAATAAAGGAAAAGGGCGGGGCTACGCAATAGTCAATCAGAAACACTATTGTATCTGGGTCATTAACGCAACAACCAATGATAAAAGCATTGTTATCCCGGGAATTGTTCACGTGATTCTGCTACAACCATCTTCTGAAAGTTTTGTTCAGTGGACACCATGAGGATGAGCTCCGAGCAGCACAGAGACCAGAGGAAGTCATATCCTGTTTTAATGTTACAACAAATTCACAACTTCTTTGACACAAGAAATGACAACTTGCCTGCTGTTCGAGAATGTTGCCCAGATAATTAGCATGGACATGCGTGTGGGCGCGATGCGAGTGCATCGGTAGAGCAGCTAGGAATAGATGCAGTTTTGGGATGAAATCGAGATGCATCGGTTTTATGTCTGTGCTTCCATAAAATCTGATCCATGTAATAGTTAGATGTTGTCTGCCTTTATTTAGAAATTTGAAACACACAATTATTTAATATCTTGGACCACTCCTCGCGCGTTCCCTTCCGGTACAGCGCAGATGCTGATCAGTAGCCAGTGGATGGGGGGGGGGGGGGGGGTTTACAAGAGGTGAGCTGTATTGTAAGTGTTTAAATCCCCTGGCGAGCAGCTCCACTTGTTCACAGGCAATAACAGACGCTGGTCAGTAATAATAACAGCGACACTAACGTGTGTCACTTATTAAAGCAGCATGTGAATACCAGTAAGAGTGAAGTTTTTTTTTAATTTGTCATTAATTATGAAAGACCCGTTTGTGAAAGATTAAGTTTGTATTGTTCCAGCGGGCAGCACTGGCCTTTCTGGTCAGAGCTGTGGAGTACTGTATGCCATGGATAAACTCCTGTTGGAAGATGCTCTCCTGAAGCATGCGAGATGTATTGATGTGCAGCTGAGGGTTGAGTGTGGGGTTGACGATGCCCTCTACTTTCTAGACAGCCAAGGGTTTTCACATAATGACTACATATTTTTAAGTTTAATGGTCATGATCACAAAACAAATCTGTCTCTCGCTGCATTCTAATCAGTCTTGTACACATTGTGCTCTTTTTAAGATACCAGGAACTCCTTCCTTTTCATGACCCAAAGGAACAGGACCAAATAAGTGAAGAGTTTATGGAGTACCAACTGATGGACATTGCTATGCCCCAGGACCCAACATCCTTTGACGTTGAGGAGTTTGGGGGAAGAATGTCCTCAAAAAAGAACAAAGTAAGAAATGTTTTGCACACAACATGACTTGCTCATTATTAAGATAAAAGGAAAACATTTAAGTAATAGAGGCCCTTGGTTTCTTTTTCAAAGTTGACTGGCTTGAACCAATTTGGGAGGCTATCAAAGATCGCAACCTTGGTTTTGGTGCTTCCTCATTCAAATGCTGATGCCGAGAGGGTATTTTCAATAGTTGGTCTGAACAAAACCTCAACCCGAAACAGCTCGTCTCCGGACGGGACATTGGCCTCTATCATGACCCCGAAAATGGCTGGACTTGAGCCGAACTGTTTTAAGTGGGAGCCAACAACACAAATGATGAAGGACTCCAAAAAGGCAACAAACACTTACAATAAACAACACCAGTCATAATCTCTCTCTCTCTCTCTCTCTCTGCTCTCTCACACACACACATACACTTATTCAATACATGGAAATTGAATAAAGACTTTTGTATTTGGGGCGGCATCGTGGTGTAGTGGTTAGCGCTGTCACCTCACAGCAAGAAGGTCCGGGTTCGAGCCCCGTGGCCAGCGAGGGCCTTTCTGTGCAGAGTTTGCATGTTCTCCCCGTGGGTTTCCTCCGGGTGCTCCGGTTTCCCCCACAGTCCAAAGACATGCAGGTTAGGTTAACTGGTGACTCTAAATTGAGCGTAGGTGTGAATGTGAGTGTGAATGGTTGTCTGTGTCTATGTGTCAGCCCTGTGATGACCTGGCGACTTGTCCAGGGTGAACCCCGCCTTTCGCCCGTAGTCAGCTGGGATAGGCTCCAGCTTGCCTGCGACCCTGTAGAACAGGATAAAGCGGCTACAGATAATGAGATGAGACTTTTGTATTTGGTTGAATTGTCAGTGCCATGTGTCATCCTTTCTTCTGCAAGTCTGAGCAGTTATTAATAACAATAATAATAATTAATAATTATTAGTGTAATTAACAACAACACTAATAATATTATTAATGAAAGACCCCCATTCCTGCGACCCGTTCAACTGGCCCCCCCAACGGGGGGGGGGGGGGATGTCACTCTTGCCTACATTCAAAACTTGAGAGCCCTGAGTTTGGTGGATGTGTGGTGAAGTGTGACTGAGCAAAACTCCATTCATTCAATGGGGCTAAAAATTAATGGAAGCCTATGGAGGTAAAAAGAGATGAGTGAAAACCAAGGAAAAGACGAGTGCAGGTCTCAGATGAGGGGACGGATCTGTGCGGGGACTTGGCCTGAGACATCAAGTGAAGTTTCTTGAAGTTTGGTCACTTGGTTAAAAAAAATTGATGGAGAGTGAATGGTGTTTCAGGAAAAAAACTTTCATTGAAGTACCTGGTAAAGTGCTCAGAGCGTGTGCCCACCAGCTCGCCCCTACCTTCACCAGGATCTTTAACCTCTCCCTGGCTCAGGCAGTCATCCCGCCCTGCCTAAAATCAGCTACAATAATCCCAGTGCCGAAGAAGTCTCCCATCACCAGCCTGAATGATTACCGTCCTGTGGCCCTCACTCCGGTAATCATGAAGTGCTTTGAGAGACTAGTTCTTCAGTACATCAAGGACCACCTCCCCCCAGACTTCGACCCCTACCAGTTCGCATATCACGTGAACAGATCCACAGAGGACGCCATCGCCGTAGCTCTACACTCTGTACTGAACCACCTGGAGCAGCAGCAGAGCTACGTCCGCATACTCTTTGTGGATTACAGTTCTGCTTTCAACACAATAATCCCAGACATCCTTATCAGTAAACTGGACACTCTCAGCCTCCCCCCTCTCACATGTGCCTGGATAAAGGACTTTCTTACCAACCAGCCCCAGACTGTGAGACTTGGCCCCCACTTCTCCTCCACCTGCACGTTGAGCACCGGCTCTCCACAGGGCTGTGTGCTGAGCCCCCTCCTGTACTGCCTCTACACCCATGACTGTAGTCCGACCCACAACAACAACAACCTTATCGTCAAGTTTGCTGATGACGCCACGGTGGTCAGACTCATCTCATCTCAAGGGAGACGAGGCAGCCTACAGAGAGGAGGTCCTGAAGTTGGCAGCCTGGTGTTCAGAAAATAACCTCGCTCTGAACACCAAGAAAACCAAAGAGCTCATTGTTGACTTCAGGAAGCACAGCACCAACCTAGCCCCCCTCTACATCAACAACAAGTATGTGGAGAGGGTCCACACCTTCCGGTTTCTTGGCATCCTCATCTCCGCCGACATCTCCTGGTCAGTAAACATTACAGTAGTCATTAAGAAGGCTCAGCAGTGGCTACACTTCCTGAGAGTCCTCAGGAAGTACAACCTAAACTCCAACCTGCTGCTGACCTTCTACCACTCATCCATCGAGAGCCTGCTGACGTACTGTATTACAGTATGGTATGGCAGCTGCACTGCTGTAGACAGGGAGAGGCTCCAGAGGGTAGTTAAGGCAGCACAGAAGATCATTGGCTGCCCTCTCCCCTCCCTGATGGACATTTACACCTCCCGCTGCCTTAGCAGAGCTAAGAATATTATCAAGGACAGCTCCCACCCTGGCTTTGATCTGTTCGACCTGTTGCCCTCAGGGAGGTGCTACAGGTGCATCAGGACAAAGACAAATCAATTCAAAAACAGCTTCTTTCCAAAAGCCATAACCGCCCTGAACTCGGATATGCTCTGACTTTATAGTCTATTTATTTTACAATGTGACTCTCTTCGTGCAATAATTTATAATGTGCAGTACTTTATAAGGTGACTCTCTCTGTGCAATACTTTTATAATATGCAATACCTCACTCCATAATGTGAAACGCAACACATTCACCTCAAGTCTGTGCACCTTACCTTGCAATACTTCATAATGGGTAATATTTTATTTTATAATGTGACTCTCTTGTGCAATAATTTATAATGTGCAATACTTTATAATGTGACTCTCTCTGTGCAATACTTTATAATGTGCAATACCTCACTCCATAATGTGTAACACAACACATACACCTCAGGACTGTGCACCTTACACCCTCCCCCCCTTTTTTTCTCTCTCTCTCTCTCTCACTCTACATGTTGTTTGCACTGTTATTGGAGATGCTTTAATCTCATTGTACATGTGTATAGTGACAATAAAGGCATTCTATTCTCATCTCACCTCATTATCTGTAGCCGCTTTATCCTGTTCTACAGGGTCGCAGGCGAGCTGGAGCCTATCCCAGCTGACTACGGGCGAAAGGCGGGGTTCACCCTGGACAAGTCGCCAGGTCATCACAGGGCTGACACATAGACACAGACAACCATTCACACTCACATTCACACCTACGCTCAATTTAGAGTCACCAGTTAACCTAACCTGCATGTCTTTGGACTGTGGGGGAAACCGGAGCACCCGGAGGAAACCCACGCGGACACGGGGAGAACATGCAAACTCCGCACAGAAAGGCCCTCGCCGGCCAAGGGGCTCGAACCCAGACCTTCTTGCTGTGAGGCGACAGCGCTAACCACTACACCACCATGCCGCCCTCGGCATTCTATTCTATTTTATTCTATTAATTTTCAATGGGGCCAAAAATCAATGCAAGCCTATGGAGGAAAAAGGGATGAGCAAAAAGAAAGGAAAAATATGAGTGCAGGTCAGAACCGATTGCATGTATGTGTTGGGGGAGTTGGCCTGAAATATCACATAAGGTTTGGTGCATCTGCGATGGAGCGTGTCCGAGTAGGACGATTTGATGCATGAGCCCTATTCATTCTCTATGGGAAAAAGCCAAATGAAAAATGACAAGAACAAGAGAACAGGCGCGTTGATCCAAAAGCTGTATACAAGCACACTGCACCACTTCGGGCCAGACGTCTCAGAGTTGGAACGGTGTCTCTATCTCGAACACCCTAGTGGATCCAAAAAAACATGTTGGAATAAGGCAGAATAAGTAAACTTAAGAAGAACAATAGTATGCTTGCCTTCAGCTGCTGTGTGCTTGAGCAAGCACACTAACAATAACTGTGTGAATGGGATAAGAACAAGTTCTGCATTTTTCTCTGTTTGAGACTGATTTTAACCCCTTTGGACATAATGTGTACAATTGTACACATGAAGCTCCGTAGCATGTTTCCTTGTGTCTGAAGAGGATAAACTGGAGTGATGTAGCAGAGGTTGAGGAGCTCTCAGAATTCACACACCCTGCTGACGGAGGCTCCGGAAGATGCAGATATTGTCCTATATATGAAACAGTGGCATTATGTTAGATCCAGTGGTGCTTGAGTTTGTGAACCCTCTAGAATCTTCTATATTTCTGCATAAATATGACCTAAAACATCATCAGATTTTCACACAAGTCCTAAAAGTAGATAAAGAGAACCCAGTTAAACAAATGAGACAAAAATATTATACTTGGTCATTTATTTATTGAGGAAAATGATCCAATATTACATATCTGTGAGTGGCAAAAGTATGTGAACCTCTAGGATTAGCAGTTAATTTGAAGGTGAAATTAAAGTCAGGTGTTTTCAATCAATGGAATGACAATCAGGTGTGAGTGGGCACCCTGTTTTATTTAAAGAACAGGGATCTATCAAAGTCTGATCTTCACAACACATGTTTGTGGAAGTGTATCATGACACGAACAAAGGAGATTTCTGAGGACCTCAGAAAAAGTGTTATTGATGCTCATCAGGCTGGAAAAGGTTACAAAACCATCTCTAAAGAGTTTGGACTCCACCAATCCACAGTCAGACAGATTGTGTGCAAATGGAGGAAATTCAAGACCATTGTTACCCTCCCCAGGAGTGGTCGACCAACAATGATCACTCCAAGAGCAAGGCGTGTAATAGTCAGCGAGGCCACAAAGGACCCCAGGGTAACTTCTAAGCAACTGAAGGCCTCTCTCACATTGGCTAATGTTCATGAGTCCACCATCAGGAGAACACTGAACAACAATGGTGTGCATGGCAGGGTTGCAAGGAGAAAGCCACTGCTCTCCAAAAAGAACATTGCTGCTCATCTGCAGTTTGCTAAAGATCACGTGGACAAGCCAGAAGGCTATTGGAAAAATGTTTTGTGGATGGATGAGACCAAAATAGAACTTTTTGGTTTAAATGAGAAGCGTTATGTTTGGAGAAAGGAAAGCACTGCATTCCAGCACAAGAACCTTATCCCATCTGTGAAACATGGTGGTGGTAGTATCATGGTTTGAGCCTGTTTTGCTGCATCTGGGCCAGGACGGCTTGCCATCATCGATGGAACAATGAATTCTGAATTATACCAGCGAATTCTAAAGGAAAATGTCAGGACATCTGTCCATGAACTGAATCTCAAGAGAAGGTGGGTCATGCAGCAAGACAACGACCCTAAGCACACAAGTGGTTCTACCAAAGAATGGTTAAAGAAGAATAAAGTTCATGTTTTAGAATGGCCAAGTCAAAGTCCTGACCTTAATCCAATGGAAATGTTGTGGAAGGACCTGAAGCGAGCAGTTCATGTGAAGAAACCCACCAACATCCCAGAGTTGAAGCTGTTCTGTAGGGAGGAACGGGCTAAAATTCCTCCAAGCTGGTGTACAGGACTGATCAACAGTTACCACAAACGTTTAGTTGCAGTTATTGCTGCACAAGGGGGTCACACCAGATACTGAAAGCAAAGGTTCACATACTTTTGCCACTCACAGATATGTAATATTGGATCATTTTCCTCAATAAATAAATGACCAAGTATAATATTTTTGCCTCATTTGTTTAACTGGGTTCTCTTTATCTACTTTTAGGACTTGTGTGAAAATCTGATGATGTTTTAGGTCATATTTATGCAGAAATATAGACAATTCTAAAGGGTTCACAAACTTTCAAGCACCACTGTCCCTAAAAGGTTTATGGGGTTATGAGTGATGCCACTGGGGATAAAATATAAAAATTTAAAGTTTAAATGATGATTTTTTTTTCAAAGCACAAATAAATAGAAATGCATCCGTCTGATTTCTGGTTATATCAAGTACCAACTTCACAGGGGTTACTCCAAAACACAAGAAGCATTTAGTTTGAAATTATATAAGACATTAAGATATTATGCTTTCATGTAAATGTTTACTTTTTCTGCTAAAAAAAAAGGTTTCTTGCCTGCAGAATAGGAAGTGAAGTTCTGCGATTCACAGAACGACTGTATTCACAGCCCTTAATGGAAGGAACATGCTGAAATTCGAGAGTACGCAGGAAGACAAATGATAGTAATCTGAGTGAGTCATTGAGACACACACAGTCTCCTTTTGTCATTTACAGCGTGGCTAGTTTCACTCTTTCTAAGGTGTCTCATACTGTACTGTTTCTGTTTTTCTGCACTGACCCTCGAGAGGAAAAAAGAGAAAGACAGCCGTCAAAGTGTGACTGGTTAACCTGGTGGTTTGACAGACAGACAGACAGACAGACCAACAACATCCTTGTCACACTCACACGGTTTTGTTGAGGTGTGTACATGTGGTGTGTGTTATGTGGTGTGTGTGTGTGTGTGTGTGTGTTGTGGTGGGGCGCTCCCTCGGTGTGTAGGCAGTGTGGGAGGATGTGTTGGAGGAAACTGATCAATGCTGCACTCCCCAGCTCCCCAGGGCTATGAGCCATTTCTTACTGTAAGTGCTCTTTCTCTCTTTCTTTTTTCTGCACTTACTGTCACATACACACACAGATCACACCATCGTTTCCCGCAAGTCTTTAATTCCTCTTATTAAACAGCAATTTGCCATCGCTTATATTATTTTATTTATGAAAGAACATCTCGTACGTTTTTCAGCTAAGAGTTCGTGTTTGAAACAGGTCCGTTCCTGTTCTCACAGATGTTATAGCAGCGATCAACAGTCGTTCCCTCACCAGCCTCTTTTTATTCTCTCTCCTGAAGTTAATAAGACAAGAAAACAAAATGCAGCTCATCAGCTTTTGTTACTGAGAAACCGCAAAGAAGCGTAAACTCTTCTGTCCTGAAGCTGTCAAAAACTTAAAGTTCCAGCTTCACCTCTGACTGTTACAAAGCACTGACACTGGAGACTCCTTCCAGACACATTACAAAAACATCTCCTCAATAATCACACGTTTTAATCAGTTTATTATTAGTACAAGTCGCTTTTATTATAGAAATGATAACGTATTAGAACGAGTGCATTAATAGAAACCTGTAATTTACAGCTGCACTACTGTCAGAGCTGCTGTTATAGAAAACTAATCAACACCTTCTGACCAATCAGACTCCAGAATGCAACAACACCGTGGTGTAATATAAATTAACTCAATTTTTTTTTCTTTCTCTGGTTGATGAATGTACTTTAAATAATCATTGCTCAGACAGGAAATCTGCCCATCCCTGGGCTCCTGATGCGTCCAACTCTCTGTGGCACTCTTTTATAGTGCCAAATACAGTGGTGCTTGAAAGTTTGTGAACTCATTAGAATTTTCTATATTTCTGCATAAATATGATCTAAAACATCATCAGATTTTCACACAAATCCTAAAAGTAGATAAAGAGAACACAGTTAAACAAATGAGACAAAAATATTATACTTGGTCATTTATTTATTGAGGAAAATGATCCAATATTACATATCTGTGAGTGGCAAAAGTATGTGAACCTTTGCTTTCAGTATCTGGTGTGACCCCCTTGTGCAGCAATAACTGCAACTAAACGTTTGCGGTAACTGTTGATCAGTCCTGCACACCGGCTTGGAGGAATTTTAGCCCGTTCCTCTGTACAGAACAGCTTCAACTCTGGGATGTTGGTGGGTTTCCTCACATGAACTGCTCGCTTCAGGTCCTTCCACAACATTTCCATTGGATTAAGGTCAGGACTTTGACTTGGCCATTCCAAAACATTAACTTTTATTCTTCTTTAACCATTCTTTGGTAGAATGACTTGTGTGCTTAGGGTCGTTGTCTTGCTGCATGACCCACCTTCTCTTGAGATTCAGTTCATGGATAGATGTCCTGACATTTTCCTTTAGAATTCGCTGGTATAATTCAGAATTCATTGTTCCATCAATGACGGCAAGCCGTCCTGGCCCAGATGCAGCAAAACAGGCCCAAACCATGATACTACCACCACCATGTTTCACAGATGGGATAAGGTTCTTGTGCTGGAATGCAGTGTTTTCCTTTCTCTAAACATAACGCTTCTCATTTAAACCAAAAAGTTCTATTTTGGTCTCATCCATCCACAAAACATTTTTCCAATAGCCTTCTGGCTTGTCCATGTGATCTTTAGCAAACTGCAGATGAGCAGCAATGTTCTTTTTGGAGAGCAGTGGCTTTCTCCTTGCAACCCTGCCATGCACACCATTGTTGTTCAGTGTTCTCCTGATGGTAGACTCATGAACATGAACATTAGCATTAGCCAATGTGAGAGAGGCCTTCAGTTGCTTAGAAGTTACCCTGGGGTCCTTTGTGACCTCGCTGACTATTACACGCCTTGCTCTTGGAGTGATCTTTGTTGGTCGACCACTCCTGGGGAGGGTAACAATGGTCTTGAATTTCCTCCATTTGTACACAATCTGTCTGACTGTGGATTGGTGGAGTCCAAACTCTTTAGAGATGGTTTTGTAACCTTTTCCAGCCTGATGAGCATCAACAACGCTTTTTCTGAGGTCCTCAAAAATCTCCTTTGTTCGTGCCATCATACACTTCCACAAACATGTGTTGTGACGATCAGACTTTGATAGATTCCTGTTCTTTAAATAAAACAGGGTGCCCACTCACACCTGATTGTCATCCCATTGATTGAAAACACCTGACTCAAATTTCACCTTCAAATTAACTGCTAATCCTAGAGGTTCACATACTTTTGCCACTCACAGATATGTAATATTGGATCATTTTCCTCAATAAATAAATGACCAAGTATAATATTTGTGTCTCATTTGTTTAACTGGCTTCTCTTCATCTACTTTTAGGACTTGTGTGAAAATCTGATGATGCTTTAGGTCATATTCATGTAGAAATATAGAAAATTCTAAAGTGTTCACAAACTTTCGAGCACTACTGTAAGTTATTTTTCAAGAGAGTAAAATGTTAGCAGCTAGCACTGGACAAATTTCAAGTTCTTCAATAAAGAAATTGACAACAGCTTCATTTTTATGACTACCAAATTGCAAACTAAAGTGTGATAACATCTATGAGCAATGCAATAAAATCTTCTAAATTAGACATTAAGAATGAACATAATTGTAGCGAAGTATTGAGCTACCTTTAGACCTTCCAGTTAAAAATATTAACTCTCTTTATGTAAATTCTTTCTGTAGATGTGACCTATCACAAGATGGAAGAAAAATGTGTAAAATTATACTTTGGAAAAGCTGTACACAGACTCGGTAACTAGCACCTACTTTAATTCTTGGGTTTATTCATGCTTTTTTTGTCGTCTTCCTCTTAATGTTGTGGGTTTATCTTTATGTCAGCATCTCAGACGTTTGGTGTTAAAAGTTATTCTGAGGATATAAACGCACAACCTTTAAGGCATCTTTTGAATTATGACTCATTATCTACACCATGGAACACAAAGTAAACATTGAGAAACAGGAAGAGTGGAAAATCTAACTTTAAAAAATTAGTTCATTATGTAATTCTTTTAATAAGTGTGAAAAAGACAGACACTGAATTTTGAGAAGAAATACAGTAGATTTAATGTGCTACATTACAAACTTTCAGTGAAAATAAACTCTGGCATATAAAGTATCAACATCAAAAATAATTGAGTAAACAAAACTGTACAAAATTCCTACCTGAAAAACAATGAAAATCAGTAAATCTTATCTTTGCTACGTACCAGTAACCGTGCACATGGATCGAGGTCCTGCTTTTTCCAGTGCTCATGTTAAATAAATTAAAACAAAGAGCATACAGTAATAAATTATACTTGATGTGTCCTGAGATTAATAGTAACTTCGGTTCCTGCTGTGGATTTGGCGCTCAAGAAACTACACCAATAGTTCACTTCAGTGCTGGATGGCTGACTTTTAAAATTATACAGAAGGCAAAAAATAACTTCTCTAAGTAATAAATAATACAATGGAAGCTTGACTTCTCTTTAAAGAATTAAGCTGTAAAACGATTGCATAACTATTTGCAGAATTTCTTATACCTCGAGTTACAGTGAGGGTGCCGAGGAACGGCGTCCTCGCAAAACGTTCACACAGCAAACCCCTGATATATTTTGTTTACAATTCCAGACCCTGACTGACAATGTTTCCTGAGAAAAAAAACAATATTATTTTACAAACAATAGCAACAATGTACAAAAATAGAGAGTAATAAATTAATATGAACTCAAACACATGAAACAAAACACAAGTACAATGATGTAACCGATCGCCTTCACTGTCTGCCAAAGAACAGAAGGCTTAAGTGCAATTATTAAGTCTTTGGAAATGCTTTTTTATGTATTTGGTGTTGCTCAGCTTGGTTTAGCTCTTGCCCTCTTCGGATATTTTTTTGGCATAGACGTGTACAAGTCTACTTTTAGGCTACTTCTAGAACTGGAGTTTCAAACCTCCTTCCCTTTCCTTCCTCATTGTACTCGTCCTTCACCGCCAAAGCGCACCACACTGGCCCTCTCTTGCCATTGCCCCAGTCCTGAGGTTTTCAGCAGGGTAGGGTCCAAGCCTTTAAAGTGGCCAGCTTTGGGATGATCATCCAGCTCCAGCCACTTCTCAAGCACGGCCTCGACTTCGGTCTCTGATGAATTCTCTTTAAGAGCTTCGGCCTCAGCACTGACATCAAATCGCTCGAGGATCTCAGTGGTGTACCTCAGCTTGGGACTTTCAGGATGGGAATTGGCAGTGCAACCTCCCGAGCGACGGTGCAGCCTGAGGGAAAAGTGATGGAGGAAGCCATGATGGCACAACGGGCAGCAATGTGGTCGCTCTCTCGAGCTGTGCATGCGGCGGTGCAGCTTCAGGTGGATATATTGTGTGAACTTGGTGCCACACACTTTGCACTGGTAGGGCTTCTCTCCAGAGTGTAAGCGCAGGTGCGTCTTTAAGTTGCTGGTGCTGCTAAAACGCTTCTGGCACACCTGTGGGATGGTCAACAAAAGCCGTGTTTGTTATTTAACCCAGATCTATTGTGCAACTCGGGCCATAAAGCACCAAAACAGGAGCTTTATGACAATGACCTCTTTATCTCGCCTTGGAATGCAGGGGGCAAGTCAGACATGCTTATTTCATCTGCACTTGGCTGCTTTCTTGGCCGAGAGAGTGAGTCATGTCTGTGATATAAAAAGAACTCACGTTGACGCCATTGTCACACCCTTTGGGATTAATGTACAACAAAGTCAAAGCTTTATTCAAAGGGTACTTAAGGACTAGGTGAAAGTACCTGCAGATAAACAATGCCTCAGGTGTGCGACATTTCGATTCTTCTTACTTTCTTAGAGACTTTAAAAACATTCTTTTAAAGCAGTCCCTCATTACTACGTTACAATTTTTCACTGTCACTTTTATTATACTTTCCATTAACTTGTGAGTTTGTTTTAAGTTGATCTCACCTGACACTCATGAGGTTTCTCTCCAGTGTGAACAAGATGATGTTTCTGTAGATGTGCCAGCTGGGTGAAGCTTTTCTTGCACAATGGACACTGAAATGGCCTCTCTCCATTATGCACCCTCAAGTGCACCTGAAAAAAAAAACATGCTAATTAGAACCTCATTAAGGTTACACCCCTTTGACTCACTCCAGAGAAAATCTGTGTCACACACCTTCAGGTTGGACAGCTGGCCGAAGGTCTTGAAGCAGATGTTGCACTCGTACTTGATCTTTCCATTCTGTTTCTTTAGTGGGTACGGCAGGGACTTGTACCCTGGACTTTGTGATGACACGGATGACGATGAGCTGATCTTTGGTGTAGCAGCCAAGCTGAGGTTGATGGCTTCCTCATATGAATGCTCAGACCCTGGGGAGTGCTTCATGAGGGGTGAGATTTCAGGGGTGGCCGGGGCACCCTGGGGAGGTGATGTATTCATGGGCCGCCCTTCCAGGCTGGTCTGAGGATGTAGGGCAGGGTAAGACAGATCAACAGGGAGAAGACTTGGTTGAGTCCTGGCAGAAAAGGGCAAGACTGCACTTGGCAGCACATTGCTGTAGTGGAATGGTCCTCTGGGGGGCGGCATAGAGGGGATGGATGGTGTGTAAGGGCTGAGAATGGCTTGGTGATAATAAGGGTCAAAAGAAGGCAAAAAATGGTAGGCATTTGGCACAGCAGGATATGGTATCACGTCTTCCCTGGGGCTGTAATAGCTCTGGGGATGTGCTAGAAGGTCTTGGTCAGGGCATGAATGGGAAGCACACTTAGGATGTGATTTGTGTGTGCTATCCTGGGGAAACTTCTTACTGGAGTCCATCAAGTGCTGATCTGGAGTGCTGGGTGGTATGTCCTGCTCAATGGTCTCCACGTCAATCTTCTCCTCAGTTTCCTCAACCTCGTCCTTCCCTTCCTTTGTTACTTCTTGCTGACCGTGCAAGCTGTAAGGGTGTGATGCCTGTTTAGGATGCTGGGTCCACGGAAGTAGACTGTGCTTCTGGAGGTCAGCTTCATTCACATCACCACCAAAGTGCTCTACGATGGAGAAATGGAGAAGAACATCAGAGGCACAGCAACAAACAGCATGGCCTTCGCACACCTACTCATCGCCTTCTCTCTCGTGGCCTCACTTATGGTAAACGGCAGATGTTTCAGTTTTGGTTTGACAAGAAGAGATATATCGCAACAGTTTCTATCTGATGTAGAGCCAGTACTGCTATCACACATCACCTTGATTACTCGTGTGTGGGAGTTCACGGGTGTGCACAACTGACTGCGTGTGTGTTTCAGTGGGCGTGTGTGTATGAGAACACAGAAGCCAAGGGTAGCAGTCATACTTCTCACTCAGAAACTGTGCTGACTCACCATGTCAGCAGATGTCTCTAACCACAGGAAAAATCCTTTATCACGGCCTCAGCACCAGCAGTCGCTGACACATTTGACAAGGAACTAAGATGACGGTGAAAACCACACGATCCCATCCACACTGAACAGGTAAACAGAAAACCTCCAAGCCACAAATAAAATGTGAGTCAAAAAAACTGCCAAATCATGGAGTATGGCCTCATCACACTCTCTCTCTCACACACAGAAAGGGAAGGAGATTACAAAAACAGATTATTGCCCTTGTGGCCGAGGCCTGGTTCCTCAAACCTGATGTGAACAAATCCTTTACGGGCAGCATGCAGTGGCAGATAGGAAAGTGAAAATGGTCGACCAGACAGAGTTACCAAACACAAAGAGGAAAAAAAAAACCTACAACATGTTTGGAAGAAAAAACCTGCATGTTCTGGCCTAAACAGGATTTTCAAATCTAATCGATGGGCCCTGCTTGAGGAATTCCCTCAAAATTTCTAACATAGCAATCAAGTGTTCACATGCCGAGCCATTCTCAGATGACCTGAAAAAAATTCCAGCCTGTCAATCCTGCCATGCGTTGTTGTTTTTTTTTAAATCATCTGTCCAGTTCTTCATGGTACTACAGGAAGAAAAAAAAAAACAGTTGTGGATGTGACTAGGTCTTTTTTTTTTTTTACTCATTAGACTTCTCTGAATCTCAATTCAGGAAGTAAAAATTTAAACCAACTGGGAGACTTTTCAGAGAACGAAGCTTTGAGGAAAGTCAAACAAAGCATAATGGGAGAAGCTTCCTGGACAGGGACATTCCAACAATTAGCCACAATTGTGTGACGAGGGAGAGAGTCATCGGCTCAAAAGTCACACCTCAGTTTTGCCAGCATGGACGCACAACAATGAATGTGTACAATACACACACGCACTTTCCTTTTTCTTTCTGTCTGAGCAGTGAATACAGCAGGAAACGGGAACACTAAAGATTATTGTCTGGCAGGATGTCTCAATGTGAGAAAGATACTCCATCACGGTGTCACCTTTGAAAAAGATAACGCATTTTTACACACTTTCATTTACAAACAAAAGAGGAAAGACAACAGCATGTTTTGAATAACCTTTGCGTGAGGATGTTTGCCTTCATCTTTTTTCAAAACTAGACAAGAATGAGAGCTGCATTTTCCTTGATGTTGACCTGCTGACGAACCTCTACGCATCTACACATGCATCAACTGATGCCGAAATTCACAGATAACGTGGACGATTGCAAGCGGAAAAACCGGCAAGTGCCACGGCGGAGCATGCTGGTGCATTGCGGAGAAAGTACGTAATAAAAAGAAAAAAGTTAAGAACTCTATAAACCAACAAGAGGGAGACCAACAAGAGGGAGCTCCAGAATGCCTCTGAGCTGTAAGATGGAAGACAGATTGTACCAAATGAAGAGAAAACAGCTGATTGAAATCTGAGATCCCTGAGGATTCCTGATGTGATCTTTACTCACTCGGCTTCACGCTGTCCGTTTGCTCTTCCACATGTCCACACAGCCTCCTCGTGAACTCCTGACTGTACCACACGAGCAGCTCACGCTGGGGCTCCACGGGCCTGACGGTGTAGAAGTAGACATCACGGCCGTTCTGACAGGCCACCAGGTTCTGCTCGGCCGGGGAACGTGCCGGGTTGACGAAACGCATCCAGTTGCTGCGATGCACATCATATCCATCAATGAAGTGGTGAAGCTGCCTACCGGAGTAAATCTAAAGGACAAGAACGAGATACTGGTTATTGAGAGCGTGAATAAATATAACTTGGTCAACAAAACATCATTAAAAAAAAGTGTTTTTAATGAAACAAAACCCCAAAAATAAAAATACAGCTTTTTGTTGAATAAATTATTTCCTTTTGAGGTAAGAAATAACATCGAATACAGATATATTTGAAAAATGCATAATATATAAAATATCACTTTGAAATTATCTCATCTCATCTCATTATCTCTAGCCGCTTTATCCTTCGACAGGGTCGCAGGCGAGCTGGATCCTATCCCAGCTGACTACGGGCGAGTCGCCAGGCCATCACAGGGCTGACACATAGACACAGACAACCATTCACACCTACGGTCAATTTAGAGTCACCAGTTAACCTAACCTGCATGTCTTTGGACTGTGGGGGAAACCGGAGCACCCGGAGGAAACCCACGGGGAGAACATGCAAACTCCACACAGAAAGGCCCTCGCCGGCCACGGGGCTCGAACCCGGACCTTCTTGCTGTGAGGCGACAGTGCTAACCACTACACCACCGTGCCTCCCACTTTGAAATTATCTCATCTCATCTCATTATCTCTAGCCGCTTTATCCTTCTACAGGGTCGCAGGCAAGCTGGAGCCTATCCCAGCTGACTACGGGCGAAAGGCGGGGTACACCCTGGACAAGTCGCCAGGTCATCACAGGGCTGACACATAGACACAGACAACCATTCACACTCACATTCACACCTACGGTCAATTTAGAGTCACCAGTTAACCTAACCTGCATGTCTTTGGACTGTGGGGGAAACCGGAGCACCCGGAGGAAACCCACGCGGACACGGGGAGAACATGCAAACTCCACACAGAAAGGCCCTCGCCGGACCCGGGGTTCGAACCCAGGACCTTCTTGCTGTGAGGCGACAGCGCTAACCACTACACCACCGTGCCTCCCACTTTGAAATTATGTATGATATAAATGGATATAAATTAGAAAGATGATTTTTAAAATTATTATGAGAGCTAACAGAACGAGAAGCAGAACAGCTAATCAAATGAGAAATTATAGAGAGAAGAAAAAGAAATGATAAAAAAGACAAATAATCCCAGCAAATTAAACAACCAACACAAGAATATATTTTTAAAAAGGAAAAAAAAAAAACAGCTAATACTCGAGACAGTTCTCAGTCCGGGCTAAACTTATCTGCTGAAATACAGATGAAGGTTTCCACTTCATCACCAAAAATCTGTGTATCACCACCTCCAGACATTAAATCAAGCACAAATCCAGCGATCAGATTTTTGATCCCGTGTGTGTGTGTGTGTGAAATCAGTGATGTGGAAAAGTGAGTTTATTCACCTCTGCCATGTACGGCGTGCTCTTCATGCCCGCTCCTTCTTTCAGCTTTTCTTTCTGAACGCTCGAGTGTGTGTGAGCGCGAGTATCTGTCAAGCAGAGTGAGAGTGAACGCGTGTGTGTGTGTGTGTGTGTGTTTCTCTTTCTGTCAGTGGTGTCATACCTTTAAAAAGGCAAACGAGGGGGTGGAGCCAAGAGCACAACAAAGCCGCATGCTGCCGCAGGGTTTTCTGTCTTAGTTTGTGTGCACCTGCGTGTGTGTGCGTGGTGTAAGTTTGGCAATAAATAAGCATGAACCTTGGCATAGATTTCCACACATTTACAAACATACACACTCTTGAACGATTTTCTGAAGCAAGAGCCGTAAGTGAACAGGAAGTTGGACTGGATTTTCCAGGAAATGAGGGACGGAAAGGGCACCGTTGAGCCCAAAGGGGACAAAGTCAAAATTGGAAAACCCAGAGTGGCTCATACTCCCGTGTACTTACACACACACACACACACACACGTGCAAGAAGGAAAACAGATGGTTCATGTGAATGGATGAAAGAAAAGCAATCGTGTAAAATTCTATGAAACGAAAGTGCTGTATGCACACAGTGTGAGAGGACAAATCTCACACACATGCACTCTGTGCGCCTGTGTTATGATATGAAGTGTTTTGCTTCATGTGTCGGTATTTCGTGCCCACACCTGCTCACAGACCTGGACTTCACCAAAACGTTTTTCAAGGACGAAATGCGTGCTGCGTTTTCCTCTCGACAGACGGCATGAAAGCCAGCCAGTAACTCCCGTACACTGCCATGGATAAGATCGGACTGCTGCAGAGTTCCTGTGTATTTTCCAGCGAAGCCTTGAGGAGCGCTGGATGTTCCTGCTGTGCCTTTGAACAGTGTTAGGGCATGAGCACAGGGGCGCAGGCAGGATTTTTGAACTGGGGGGACTGAGCTGTCAGCAAATGATTCCATTTTGTGTATATATGTATGTGTGCGTGTGTGTATATATATATATACACACTACCGTTCAAAAGTTTGGGGTCACTTTGAAATGTCCATATTTTTGAAAGAAAAGCACTGTTCTTTTCAATGAAGATCACTTTAAACTAATCAGAAATCCACTCTATACATTGCTAATGTGGTAAATGACTATTCTAGCTGCAAATGTCTGGTTTTTGGTGCAATATCTACATAGGTGTATAGCACGGGCGATTGCTCTAAGACAGCGAGGGAGGCTCAGCCTCCTCTAAAAATGACGAACATCGTGTAGGATGAATTGCGCTAGGCTTATGTTATAGCCGACCTTATAACATTGCTATTTCAGATCCAGAATCATAGAAATATATGTGCTCAACCCAACTACAGTGCAAAATCATTCCGTGATAACTTTCCCCAGTTCGCCTAATGTTGCCAGATACTGCTGACGTTTACCAGCCCAAAACATGGTCAAAACCCGCCAAAATGCACTTAAAACCGCCCAATCTGGCAACACTGTAAATTCCCCCTCGTGACAGCGCGATGCAGCCCAGCCTCAGTGCACTTCAATGGCATTTGGGAGCTCTGCGCTTTTCAATATCAAAATGCAAGACGATTATTGGACAAATACTGCAAAAACGCCCGCCCCACGGATTCCCACGGACTCCCAGCCTCAGTGGACTTCAACGGCATTTGGGAGCTCTGCGCTTTTCAATCTCAAAATGCAAGACGGTTATTGGACAAATACTGCGAAAATGCCCGCCCACGGACTCCCAGCCTCACAGTGGGAGGGACATGGCAGTTTCCGCGAGGAGACTGGTGATTGGTGAAAGCGGCCGGATATTTTCTTTGATTGACAGCTCGTTTCAAATATAGACAGGCAGCGGCGAATCTCAGTTCAGTCCCATGCGGATTCGCAAGTGCTGTGGTGTATTGTAAGAGATCAGCTTACATTTCGATTTCATTCATTACATACGGTTTCTGCCAGCTTTTTTAGTTTGTATATATTTTCATTGTAAATAAAGTGTAAATATAGTGTTGTCAAGTTTGCTATCTTAGTTCCAGAAATTTCGTTTATTTGAGTGACTGAACTTGAACTTGAGGGGGCTAGTCAGCTAGCAAGAAAGCTGCGCATGGATGCCAAGCATTGCTGATTTAATTTTGGCGAAGCCATTTGCCAGTCTTCCTTTCGAGGAAAAAATTAAAATTAAAGCGCAGGGTAGACCAACGCCTCAAATTGACTTGGTGAAAAAGGTAGGGAATAATACTCGTTCCTTTCAGCTCTCCTGGTACGAGAAAGTGAATTGGCTAACAGCAAGTGACCCACATCAACAACAGTAAATAGGCTACTTTAGTAATATGTCATGGATGGACCAAAAATATAGAATCTATTTAAAATGTTTATGCTGAGTATATTATATTGGAATATATATTTCTCTGGATATGAATTAAACACAGCTACAATTTGGAAAACATTTTTAAACAAAAACACAGCCGAGAACATTTCACACTACAGACCTGGATTAAATGTGAAGGGTTATCAAAATTGTCAATAAAACATTTCTCAGTCAAAATAAGTAAAATATAGGGAAAGTGTCATTGAATGAAATGTGTGGCACCCAGCTCTATGTTTGGCTCCCCAAGGTCAGTGCTTGTGCCTATTCCAGAACACTCTGCTGTTACTGCTGAGGTTCCTGACAAAGAGCTGTTTTCAATAATGATCAATTTTTAAACAACATGCCACAATTTTAAAATATAAAATGTTAAAATATACCCCTCCCCCTCAACACCACCATCATGTATATTGGACAGTAGGCTAATGGGCCAAAAGAACCTGTTATTTCACAGTTTGTGACCCTGCCAACAATCAGCCAGATCAGAGGCAAGAGTATGGGCAAAATCGATGTGTTTTTTTCTTTTTTCTTTTAAAATCTGGAAATATCGTAACCGACCAGCCTCCCCTGTTTGAAAGACTACCAGCCGCCACTGGTGTATAGAGGCCCATTTCCAGCAACTCTCACTCCAGTGTTCTAATGGTACAATGTGTTTGCTCATTGCCTCAGAAGGCTAATGGATGATTAGAAAACCCTTGTACAATCATGTTAGCACAGCTGAAAACAGTTGAGCTCTTTAGAGAAGCTATAAAACTGACCTTCCTTTGAGCAGATTGAGTTTCTGGAGCATCACATTTGTGGGGTCGATTAAATGCTCAAAATGGCCAGAAAAATGTCTTGACTATATTTTCTATTCATTTTACAACTTATGGTGGTAAATAAAAGTGTGACTTTTCATGGAAAACACAAAATTGTCTGGGTGACCCCAAACTTTTGAACGGTAGTGTGTATACATGTTATTTCACCTCCCTCACTGCCATCACCAGGAACTACCTGCAGGCCAGGACAATGATAACAGTTTAACATAGCCTATGGAAATCCAAAGTTTACACATTATCATCACGCACAGAAATTGCAAAACTGCAAAATTAGTTTTAAAACCGCTAAGTTCCAACTGTTAACCATAGCGAGAGGCTGGGCTACGTGTGTGCGTGTAAAGTGTAAACCAGTGCATCCTGACTTTCTAACTATGCCTGTGTGTTGCGTGAGCGGCAGTCAGTCAACAACTCTTCGCAAAGTTTCCTTATGAAACAATATGCTCGCTGAAATTATGGCAGGGAACGCCAGATTAAACATTAAAACTGCCTTCTGAGCACTGTATCTACAGGCTACCACCGAAAGAAGGAGGCTACCAGAAAGGCATCTCTACTCCGTACGATTTTACTTTCACTACGACATTACTTTGAACAGACTATCAAAAAATTGCAAGGTGATATGATAAAGTAAGGCACAGTTTACTTACAGTCGGGTTTTTTTCTGAAAAAACAATGCAATCGTTTTCTGCCTTTTGGCACCCTTCATCATGCCGTGTTGGGGTCCTGAACTAGGAGGAGCTGTCCCCGATATGCCTGTCAAACTTGTTGTGGGTAACCATAGCAACCAAGCTCGAGCTCGCAACCTGTGCAGTCTGCACAGTTGCAACTATGTACTGCTGTGCACCTCAATAAACCGAATGGTAATTAGTCTTTTGATTTTTCCGTGAGGTTTGCCTTATGCAAAGAAAGACAGCATAGACGTTTTTTCCTCCCTATAAGTGGGGGGGACCGAACGAGGTGAATTTAAATCTGGGTGGGATGAATCTCCCCCATCCCCCCCTCTATCTGCGCCCGTGCGTGTAAAAGCACTTCCTCAGAAATTCCTTCCTGAACCAGTTTAACTGCATTGTTCCCAAAGTGAGTGTGCAATAAACAATGAGCACCATTACCAGGAGCTGTTTGAGTGATACTTCCTATATGTTGAAATGAATGGCCTCACTCACCCTCCAGAAATATTTCCTGCTGGCATGGGGCAGCACCTCGTCTTTGGTGTAAATCTCGCCCTGCAGGGGGCCGAATCGTGTGCCCTGGGGGAGGTACTCTTTACTGAAAACACCTATCACCTGCAGAAAACAGTTCATTAGTCAGTCACAATCGCAATACTTTTATTTATCCGGATCATACTTTGGTGCCACATTGGTACAGAGGGTAGCATTGCTGCCTCAGAGCTCCAGGACGGCACTAAATTACTCCCCTGGTGTGAATGTGTGGGTGGGTGTGTGTGTGCGTCCCATCCCAGGTGTATCCCCACCTCACACCCAGTGTTCCCAAGATAGACTCTGGATCCACCAAGTCCCTGGATAAAGTAGAACCCTAAGGTCGGAAAATTGTTCCAGCAGTCTACGATACAGCCTCAACAATTTACAGTGTGTGTGTGAGAGAGAGACAGAGAGACTCACAAAAACCTCTGAAGACTTTTCCATGGTGGAAAAGTTCAGTTTAACTGAACTGAATCATATTGGTGCCCTGTGATGGCTTGGCGTCCCATTCCACCCATCCCTGCCTCATGCCCAGTGTTCCTCGTAACCACCTCAACCCTGAGCAGGATAAAGCGCTTACTAAAAGTGAGTGAGTCCGATTCAATCAGACCAAAACTGAATCATGTCGGTGCTGAAATTAGTCATGTCAGTGCTGAACCGATCCATATCTGTGCTGAATCAAATAGCGTAAGTGCTGAATTGAATCATATTGCATTGGTAATGAATTGAAGTGTACTGAATCATTATATGTTTAAATATATACATACAGTACAACATATGAAGATGTTTATCATACCAGCAGGAAAAGGAAGATTCACACCCCTACTATTCACTCATGACCTCTGAACAGGAAGTTATCTGTGTGAAACATGGACAGGTGGACCTCGAGTGAGTTCAGGTGACTGAGAAGACAGAGACATCTGCTCTCCCCTCGTTCTGCCCCACTGACCCCAAGTGAGCGAGGTCATCAACTCGCCATCACCTTATTGGCTAAAAGCAGCGGCACAAACAGACAGACGGTACTCAACACACAATATTATCATCACAGACGTTTCTGAAGTTTGTTGCTCACAAATAAGTCGGCAGCAATTTTCCCTCCCATTTTCCACCCCAATTTGGTCACCTGCCAGCTCCCCCTACAGCCAGCTCTCGCCTTTCATGTAATTCCTCCGAGACAGCGTCCACGACTGGCTGAAGTTGCTACTGTATGGCTGACAGGGGAGATGATGCCCCTCCCACTCAGAAAGCATGGATGGCTATGGTATCGTCATTCAAACTTGGGAAGCCTTTCACCAGGAATTGCCTGCTTCACATTCCCAATGCGTGTTTTTAAAACATCTTTGAATGCCACTGTTTTCAAATCATGTTGCAGTGGAGCAGATGGAGGAAGGAGAACTGAAGATCAGGTTAGGTCTCAAAAAGACAAGGAGAAAATCCTTTAAAAATGAAAGGTCAGGTTGAGAGAGTAACCTCATGGGGGGGTTCAATTGGAAGGGTAGGGGTTTGGTATTGGTTGGCTGGGGGGGGGTAGCGAGGGCTTCTTCATGGCAGGATCAGTGGGATGATGCAAACACACTGGACACACTCACTTCACTCCTCAGCTGTCTTCTTCCAGGAACTAAAGTTAATTGTTACAGCTAAACCTACTTCCTGTTTCTGTGTACAAGCCATGTGTTCCCATGGTTGGGAAGGTTAAACGGGAACTTGTGCACCCTGTCCCCCTTTCATGAGTACATATAGAGTACAACCTTGATTCCAAAAAAGTTGGGACAAAGTACAAATTGTAAATAAAAATGGAATGCAATGATGTGGAAGTTTCAAAATTCCATATTTTACTCAGAATAGAATGTAGATGACATATCAAATGTTTAAACTGAGAAAATGTATCATTTAAAGAGAAAAATTAGGTGATTTTAAATTTCATGACAACAATACATCTCAAAAAAGTTGGGACAAGGCCATGTTTCCCACTGTGAGACATCCCCTTTTCTCTTTACAACAGTCTGTAAACGTCTGGGGACTGAGGAGACAAGTTGCTCAAGTTTAGGGATAGGAATGTTAACCCATTCTTGTCTAATGTAGGATTCTAGTTGCTCAACTGTCTTAGGTCTTTTTTGTCGTATCTTCCGTTTTATGATGCGCCAAATGTTTTCTATGGGTGAAAGATCTGGACTGCAGGCTGGCCAGTTCAGTACCCGGACCCTTCTTCTACGCAGCCATGATGCTGTAATTGATGCAGTATGTGGTTTGGCATTGTAATGTTGGAAAATGCAAGGTCTTCCCTGAAAGAGACGTCGTCTGGATGGGAGCATATGTTGCTCTAGAACCTGGATATACCTTTCAGCATTGATGGTGTCTTTCCAGATGTGTAAGCTGCCCATGCCACACGCACTAATGCAACCCCATACCATCAGAGATGCAGGCTTCTGAACTGAGCGCCGATAACAACTTGGGTCGTCCTTCTCCTCTTTAGTCCGAATGACACGGTGTCCCTGATTTCCATAAAGAACTTCACATTTTGATTCGTCTGACCACAGAACAGTTTTCCACTTTGCCACAGTCCATTTTAAATGAGCCTTGGCCCAGAGAAGACGTCTGCGCTTCTGGATCGTGTTTAGATACGGCTTCTTCTTTGAACTATAGAGTTTTAGCTGGCAACGGCGGATGGCACGGTGAATTGTGTTCACAGATAATGTTCTCTGGAAATATTCCTGAGCCCATTTTGTGATTTCCAATACAGAAGCATGCCTGTATGTGATGCAGTGCCGTCTAAGGGCCCGAAGATCACGGGCACCCAGTATGGTTTTCCGGCCTTGACCCTTACGCACAGAGATTCTTCCAGGTTCTCTGAATCTTTTGATGATATTATGCACTGTAGATGATGATATGTTCAAACTCTTTGCAGTTGTACACTGTCGAACTCCTTTCTGATATTGCTCCACTATTTGTCGGCGCAGAATTAGGGGGATTGGTGATCCTCTTCCCATCTTTACTTCTGAGAGCCGCTGCCACTCCAAGATGCTCTTTTTATACCCAGTCATGTTAATGACCTATTGCCAATTGACCTAATGAGTTGCAATTTGGTCCTCCAGCTGTTCCTTTTTTGTACCTTTAACTTTTCCAGCCTCTTATTGCCCCTGTCCCAACTTTTTTGAGATGTGTTGCTGTCATAAAATTTCAAATGAGCCAATATTTGGCATGAAATTTCAAAATGTCTCACTTTCGACATTTGATATGTTGTCTATGTTCTATTGTGAATACAATATCAGTTTTTGAGATTTGTAAATGATTGCATTCCATTTTTATTTACAATTTGTACTTTGTCCCAACTTTTTTGGAATCGAGGTTGTACAAGTAGTATCATATCGTACCCTTGTCACTATCAAGTACATATAGCGCATATATTTATACCATTAAAAATAATCTAAAGGCACATAATCAGACCTTAAGGACCACTGATGTCCATTTTTACCCTTTTCATGAACACCAAATGCACCTTCCCAGGTAAAAGGTACAAAGATGTCCCGACTTTAACCTCTTGAGACCCGCTCTTTTGTTTAGAATGCATTTTACCTTGTGAAATGGAATGTCCCCATATGAGGATGAGGAAGCAGGGTCTCAGAAGGCTAATGGTACAACAAGGAAATGTAGCGTTTGGTTCTTTTATATCCAAGAGTGTAGGCAGAGTGAGAACAGAGAAGTCCAACCTTAGAAATGTATTGTATTGTTTATACAGGTAGAATTTATAAAGAACCCTTCAGGAACTCTTTCTTCTACCATGAAGAAGACACACTTCATGAATGAGAATTGAGCCACACAGTCCCAGACCGTTTCCCGGATCACTCACTCTGTCTCAGCAAAAAAACCCAAAAAGCTAAGCTCTGCACTGCGACTCGTCAGGGGACGTCCAAGAATCAGAAGTTCTCAGAGGATTGTGGGTTTTCCAGGATGAAGTTCACATGCTTCATGAGCACCCGAGAGACATGTTCACAGAAGAGGCAAGGAGGGAAACCACTAGAGGAAAAAGGTCTGCTTTCGGACGGGAAGTGTGAAACCTGACGCGATTGCTTTATGAATTACTGTCAAAGCATTTTTGCAAAATTGTAAAACCTGACCACCTTTTTAAAAAGCTTTCGCTTGCTCATTCTGCCCTGAAGCATGCGAATGAGCAAGTGAGGAAAGAAAAGGAAAAAAAGAAAGAGAAAAAGGGAAGAGAGAGATATGAGTGGGCAAGTTCGCAGTGTAGTCGGTGTATTGAGTGCTGTGCTTAATCATCATCATCATCATGATTTTTATCTATTCAGCAGTTTTCATGTTGAGTCTAGAACCTTCACACATATGAAAAGAACAGAAACCTGTCTGGTTAAACTGTGATATATTTTTTTCTTCTGACACAAAATATTAACAGGCAGCGCTCTGTGGGTGCAGAGGTGTGTGTGTGTGTGTGTGTGTGTGTGTGTGTGTGCAGAGGTGTGTGCGTGTGTGCGCAGAGGTGTGTGTGTGTGTGTGTGTGTGTGTGTGTGTGTGTGTGTGTGTGCAGAGGTGTGTGCGTGTGTGCGCAGAGGTGTGTGTGTGTGTGTGTGTGTGTGTGTGTGTGTGTGTGCGCGTGCAGAGGTGTGTGTGTGTGTGTGTGGGTGCAGAGGTGTGTGTTTTGGCCAGTTTCTATATCTTGGTGAGGACCAAACGTCCCCACAAGCAGAGGAATGTCTGACAGTTTTGACTTCAAAGCTGGTCCCCATAAGTTACTCCCTGCTATATCAGTGAAAGGTCCTTACAAGGACAGTAAGACAGACGTGTGCATGCGTGTGTTTTGTTCTCCCCAGACTTCACACCCTGACTGAACTGAAGACCGCAAATTCACACCATGTGCAAGGCAAGACGAAAAAATAAGCGAGGATGAGAGAGAGGAACGATCTGTCATCTGTTTAAAAAAAAAATTAGCAATAATGAAAAAGTGTGTGTGCGTGTGTGTGTGTGAGAGAGATAGTGTGAGATGAAGACAGAGAGAGAGTGTGTGTGAGAGATGGAGAGAGTGTGATGGAGGAGGAAGGAAGAGAAGACAACCGCAGCAAAGAGTGAAAAAAAACCCAGAGGGCTGATAGAGCGAAAGTCATCTAGCAATCTGCTTCACATCATAACGACAGTGTTTGAGCAGTTAACACCTGTAACGATGAACTTCTGATCAAATTTGGACCCCCCCACACACACACACACAGAGTCTAAGGGCATGTGCTGACACACTTGTCTTTCTCAGCAGGCGATACAGAGAATGAAAAAGGTGGTGGGATGTGGATCGATAGTGAAACTCAAAAGAGTAGGAGAGAGTGAGAATAAAGGACAGTGTGTGTGTGTGTGTGTGTGTGTGAGAGAGAGAGAGAATTGATGCGATTAAATGACTCAGCAGCCCTGTCACCTGTCAGCCTTTAGTTTCTCTGATTCCTGACTCTCACACACAGAGCAGGAATGATATCTCCACATAGGTCTGAAGGTATTGATTCATTTTCTGTGATGTATTGCAGCTGCAGGTTTCTATTTCTGCACTTGTTCTAACACACGATCGTTTCTATAGTAACCACTTATTCATAAGATGTTTATTCAACTTTATCGAAGGAGTCTCCAGTGTCAGTGCTTTCGAACAGTCAGAGGTAAAGCTGGAACTTTAGGACAGAGGATGTTGCACTCACCTCTTCGTCCGAGTCGTACTGGAAGGTGAGATTGCGTGGGATGGAGCTCATGGCTCTGGGAAGGTTGAAGTCAGGCTCAAACGGCTGGTCATGGACGATGCAGGTGCAGTTGAGAGCGAAATCCACATCACGCCACTCGGTCATGTTCCTGAGACACGACTCCTGCTTCATCTCGTCTTCTGGTTCCTGATTCACTCGCTTGGTCTCTGTCTCGGGCTGGGTCTGGTCTGGTCACTTGGCTACGGTGCTTTGGTTCTTGGCAGCAGAGGTTCTTCTTCTCTTTTCTTTCGTTGATAAAGTGAAAAAAACAAAACAATAAAAGAACAAAGAAAGTTAAGTTTCATGAAAGAAGTCCAAACTGACCTTTTTTATATCATGAGCAAGACTCAGATTGTAAACGAATCATCTGTACGGATCACATGAAATACAGCATTCTTCTTTGTCCATCATAGTCACAACCAAATACAAGTCCTTCTCACACAAATATTCACTGGGAATTCGGTCACTTTGTGGGAAGAAATGTGTTTATGTTGTCTTTAAACGCAACACCTTTAAGAATTTCTAAAGTTGACATTGCTACTTTGGTGGGTTTGGTCTGTGACTCACTCATTTCATGGACACAGGATTTGTCATGTCCTCGAAATGTTATGTGGCCAATTTCATTCAAAAGAAAAAGGTTCTTTCAAGGTTCAAATCATGGCATGTGCCCTTACAGGCTGAAAAGTGAGCTCTGCATCTCACGTGGATATGCAATACAGGGAACAGGTCACAATAATAGAGGTTGTGTGTGATCCGGCTTTCTTGTTAGCGTTGTGTTTTCTATATGTGAGCGAATATTAATCTCACTCATGCCCTGCTGTGAAATCGATAACATTTTTCAGATTGGTATTTAGAAAGGGTGTGGACAAATACACCTGAAGGGTGGATCATTTCTTTTACGAATTGCTGGGAAGCATCAAATGAAAGTAGGGAAATATTCACCATGTAATAACAAGGACGATGCTAACCAGGCCAGAAGATCCAGTTCAATCTGGCAGATTCTGCCTCTGACTTGTGATTGTCATATGATTGGTATTATTTGTCTTACTCATGTTTAAAAAAAAAAAACCAAACACTTTCAATCTTATGACCTTGACACTGCTAAAAAAGTTAATAAGTTAAACGTTAACTTAAACTTAAAATAAGTTAAAAGTTAAAAAAAAGTAAGAAGTTAATAGTATTTTTCATCCATCCATCAATCCATCCACAGGTACTTTTCCACTTACTTAACACTCATTTAGTTGCTCAATCTTCTTTTTTTGGTTACTTCATCCCTCGTTCCTCTCTCATCTTCAGTCACAAGCACATCCTCAATCTCTTCTTCACTTCCCAAATCCAATTCCGTTCCAGTCTTTTTTTTGTTTTCTTTCTCTTTGCAACAGTAACTGTCAGCATCTCGCTCGTGCCAGGCTTTTGAGCAGCCGTGACCATCCAATCAGGAAATCCCTGTGGTCATGTGACTCCCGGGATTAGTCTGAAGAGATCCGATTGTGAGGATGGCCATGCCAGTGCCAGCTCAACTGTAACGTTGTCATCTCCTCTGTGAACACGAGTTGAGAATGAAAGCAGATGGTGGATCAGGGCTGTGACATCACACACTCGGACGCTTTTTTATTCCTCGCTTTCCACCTCATAACCCCACCGAGGTCTCACTCCTCACCTGACCTACATCCAGAACATGCTGGAAAAGTGGAGCAGTTCAAAGAGAAGATCCGTCTGCAGGTCATCCTGCTGTCTCTCGAACGCGCCACTTCACTTTAAAAAGAGAAAAGAAAGGAAAGGCATGAATGAGTGTGTGGGGATCATTTAGAGTCGATTCAATGACTGTTTAGATCATTAAAAATCTTTTAAAATCTTTTTAAATGGCAAAATTATGGCAGAGGAGCAGCTCAATGCCTGTTCTTGTTAAAAAAAAAAAAGTCTGGACACACCCCCACATCTCCCTCACATATCACGAAGGACAGTGAAGTTCCCAAGGAGTTCAGGAAGTTAAATATGAAAGAATTAGAAATAAATAAAGTATTTTAATAGACATGTCATCATGCATTATCAGTACTGTAGATTGGACATCGCAGAAAACACATCAGATACAGGATCCTGGACGAAATATAAAAAATTCATTTTGAAACCAGTTTGTTTCAAATTTGTTTTTGAAAAGAAATGTATTGTTCGAACTTTGACCTTTTTTGTTGTATATTTTATATATGTTTATATTGATTTTACTATCTTGATACTTTACACATTAATAATAATAATAATAGTAAGAAGAATAGTAAGAAGGTGACTTGTATGAAAATATTTTGCGTGTGCGTGCGTATTGACTAATTTATTGAGCTTTCTTGAGATGACCTTGAATAACAGTTAGGTCATGGATAAGGTCAGGAATTGAACACATTTATGATATCACGTGTTTATTTGGTGTTAAACACTGTGGGTGTGATGTTTGTGTCATTGTTCACATGCTGTAGCTCATGGGGCCAGTATTTATGGGGATTCCTCGGTGGTGTTTTTTTGTTTTGTGTTGTTTGGCCTCGGGCTCTTCTACATTTACTTTGTGCCGTGATCAGGTGGAATCATTTCACTCACTGAAAAGGTCACTGTGGCATGAACTGAAGTTTACTTCCGTTCCTTGGAGATACACCAACCATCCAGTCCTTTTACATTCAGTCATGAAGTTAAACTGATACTGAAAGAGAGTGTGTGTGTGCGTGTGTTTATTGGCATCAGCTCTAATCCGGTCTGTTCAGTGAAAAGGTCTGTAAATTGGCCACCATATGGCCTGAGGCGTGGCTCGTGTGGAGGAAGTGTGTCGCTCGTCCTGCTGCGCTAATTTCTGTAATGATCAGACAGTCTGGGACGTGGCTTAGGACCTCACGGCTGGACGGGTCTCTGCTGGTGGTGCAGCAAAATCTGCCATGAGATCCACACCGAGCAAGCACAGATGAGATCGGAGAAAGATGTCGTTTGGCAACATTCATAAAAGATCTAGATTTTTGCTTTGAGTTTTTTTTAAGCTTTTTTATTTTTTTTAACTGCGAACTCAACAAAAGCTGAAACAAAAGTCATCTTTAAGGAAGGCAAACTAGGACCAACCAAAATAAATAACAGGCGTATAAATTTTGAACTTTTTTAGAGGCCAGTTTAGGTCAGGCCAGACTGTCCCACCAGTGGACACGTGGACGTCTCAGGTCAGCGATCAGTGGAATAAATTTAGTGTAATAATCACACTTCATTATTGATCATGATATTTCACACTTATATCACAATATTTTCAGCATTCTTGAGAGCAGTGCTACATTTCACAGCTGATATGGAAATGCAGTTTCAAAGAACTACTTTTTAAGATTCTGGAGACTTCACACACACACACACACACACACACACACACACACACACACACTTTATAGCAAATAAATCTGTGAGCACAAACACCACATGCATGCGTAAATGTTAAAACAGTTCAGATAAATCACTCCATGCTCAACGTTTCCTAATCAACTGTTTGGTCAGGGACGTAATTTCCACCTGGAAACTTTTCGAACTGTACGGCTCGACGGTGACGTCACCTCACAAACAAACACGGCTGAAAATGTTGCATCAGCTTCCACAGTTCAATTTTTTCAAAGTATAGAAATAAACTAAGATGTTAATAAATATGTGAGAAATGACTGAAAGATGACAAGCGTCGATACATTTGGGATTTTCTCCGTCTTGTCATGTTACAGAGATACAGTGGTGCTTGAAAGTTTGTGAACCCTTTAGAATTTTCTAGATTTCTGCATAAATATGACCTAAAACATCATCAGATTTTCACACAAGTCCTAAAGGTAGATAAAGAGAACCCAGTTAAACAAATGAGACAAAAATATTATATTTGGTCATTTATTTATTCAGGAAAATGATCCAATATTACATATCTGTGAGTGGCAAAAGTATGTGAACCTCTAGGATTAGCAGTTAATTTGAAGGTGAAATTAGAGTCAGGTGTTTTCAATCAATGGGATGACAATCAGGTGTGAGTGGGCACCCTGTTTTATTTAAAGAACAGGGATCTATCAAAGTCTGATCTTCACAACACATGTTTGTGGAAGTGTATCATGGCACGAACAAAGGAGATTTCTGAGGACCTCAGAAAAAGCGTTGTTGATGCTCATCAGGCTGGAAAAGGTTACAAAACCATCTCTAAAGAGTTTGGACTCCACCAATCCACAGTCAGACAGATTGTGTACAAATGGAGGAAATTCAAAACCATTGTTACCCTCCCCAGGAGTGGCCGACCAACAAAGATCACTCCAAGAGCAAGGCATGTAATAGTCGGCGAGGTCACAAAGCACCCCAGGGTAACTTCTAAGCAACTGAAGGCCTCTCTCACATTGGCTAATGTTAATGTTCATGAGTCCACCATCAGGAGAACACTGAACAACAATGGTGTGCATGGTAGGGTTGCAAGGAGAAAGCCACTGCTCTCCAAAAAGAACATTGCTGCTCCTCTGCAGTTTGCTAAAGATCACATGAACAAGCCAGAAGGCTATTGGAAAAATGTTTTGTGGACGGATGAGACCAAAATAGAACTTTTTGGTTTAAATGAGAAGTGTTATGTTTGGAGAAAGGAAAGCACTGCATTCCAGCGTAAGAACCTTATCCCATCTGTGAAACATGGTGGTGGTAGTATCATGGTTTGGGCCTGTTTTGCTGCATCTGGGCCAGGACGGCTTGCCATCATTGATGGAGCAATGAATTTTGAATTACACCAGTGAATTATAAAGGAAAATGTCAGGACATCTGTCCATGAACTGAATCTCAAGAGAAGGTGGGTCATGCAGCAAGACAACGACCCTAAGCACACAAGTCGTTCTACCAAAGAATGGTTAAAGAAGAATAAAAGTTAATGTTTTGGAATGGCCAAGTCAAAGTCCTGACCTTAATCCAATGGAAATGTTGTGGAAGGACCTGAAGTGAGCAGTTCATGTGAGGAAACCCACCAACATCCCAGAGTTGAAGCTGTTCTGTACGGAGGAACGGGCTAAAATTCCTCCAAGCCGGTGTGCAGGACTGATCAACAGTTACTGGAAACGTTTAGTTGCAGTTATTGCTGCACAAGGGGGTCACACCAGATACTGAAAGCAAAGGTTCACATACTTTTGCCACTCACAGATATGTAATATTGGATCATTTTCCTTAATAAATAAATGGCTAAGTATAATATTTTTGTCTCATTTGTTTAACTGGGTTCTCTTTATCTACTTTTAGGACTTGTGTGAAAATCTGATGATGTTTTAGGTCATATTTATGCAGAAATATAGAAAATTCTAAAGGGTTCACAAACTTTCAAGCACCACTGTACAAGACATCAGAAAATGTCCTGACTGTTACAAAGCACTGACACCGAAGGCTCCATAAATTCCATCATTTTTTTACAGAAACGTCTGCTAACCGGATCACACACACATTCTTCTTCGTTAAGCCGTTTATTATTTATGTTACGATAGAAACCATAACATCTTAGAAAGAGGGCATTAATATAAACCTTTACAGCTGGAATGAGTGTTAGAGCTGCTGTTATCGGGAAAGAAGACTATACCTGTGATGTCACTTTCTCTAAAGGAGTCACATGGACTGATTATTCTGAACAAAGTGAGAAATGTTTTAGAAAACGTCAGGGTGTGGTAACACTGATCTCACTGATATTATTCAGAGGTAGTTCTGTGGAATTACATTAGAACCTTCACTAACACACACGCACACACACACACACACACATACAATACTGTCACATACTTCCAAATACACCTGGAAAATTGAGATAAAGTGATTCTGAAGCGTGAGAGCCATCAGCCCAGGCGTTTGTGTAAAACTCATCGCAGTCACATGGCTCAAGGATGGTCACTTCTGGCTCACATGACCTTCAGATCAGCAGCAGTCAGAGCATGAGTCTTCGAATACTAAACAAAACAAAGTGTTCCTCAAGAGTTCTTTGCATGATGAATGGCACTGGTTTCCTCTAATAAGGTTTTACATGAAATCCTGTCTGAAGGGAGAACGCTCGAGAGTGAAGTTCAGCAGAGAAACCGGCGTTAAAGATTCCTCCTGGTGGACAAACTGAAACCTTGAGGACTTCCATCATCACATTTCTGTTGCACAAAAGCACAAGAAACGTTCCACGTCAACATGAATTAAAAAGAAAAAAATACCTTTCACACCTCGTCTTTACTTTGTCTCATCTCATCTCATTATCTGTAGCCGCTTTATCCTGTTCTACAGGGTCGCAGGCGAGCTGGATCCTATCCCAGCTGACTACGGGCGAAAGGCGGGGTACACCCTGGACAAGTCGCCAGGTCATCACAGGGCTGACACATAGACACAGACAACCATTCACACTCACATTCACACCTACACTCAATTTAGAGTCACCAGTTAACCTAACCTGCATGTCTTTGGACTGTGGGGGAAACCAGAGCACCCGGAGGAAACCCACGCGGACACGGGGAGAACATGCAAACTCCACACAGAAAGGCCCTCGCCGGCCACGGGGCTCGAACCCGGACCTTCTTGCTGTGAGGCGACAGCGCTAACCACTACACCACCGTGCCGCCCGTCTTTACTTTGTATTTAATTTAATTTGTACTTTATGTAATATGGAGGGATCGAAATCTAACATTTCTTATTTTTATTATAATTTCATTAGAAATGAAATAAGGGTGGCACGGTGGTGCAGTGATGATCACTGTTGCCTCACAGCAAGAAGGTCCGGGTTCGAGCCTCGTGGCTGGCGAGGGCCTTTCTGTGTGGAGTTTGCATGTTCTCCCCGTGTCCGCGTGGGTTTCCTCCGGGTGCTCCGGTTTCCCCCACAGTCCAAAGACATGCAGGTTAGGTTAACTGGTGACTCTAAATTGAGCGTAGGTGTGAATGTGAGTGTGAATGGTTGTCTGTGTCTATGTGTCAGCCCTGTGATGACCTGGCGACTTGTCCAGGGTGAACCCCGCCTTTCGCCCGTAGTCAGCTGGGATAGGATCCAGCTCGCCTGCGACCCTGTAGAACAGGATAAAGCGGCTACAGATAATGAGATGAGATGAAAATGTCTTCTTTTTTTTGCAGCGAAGTGAAATGATTCTCTCAGAGAGACCGACTGAATTCTGGATCCGAGTGTGATTGATTTGCGTGCAGTACGGAGCGTATGCGTTTCTTCTAAAACTGTTCTGATCAAACTGGTGAACTTGGCTTTCCTCTTTTTTCCCCTCCATCTTTCTGTTGGGAATGGTAAAGAAAGACCTTCGTCATGAGAGCCTCTTGCTAATGACTTAAAAACAAAGAGACAAGTTGCAGTGACTCTGCTTTGTGACTTTGGTTTAGCAAACAAATCATGTTGAACTGTTTTAAACCTTGATACCATCATTTCCTGAAGCTCAGTGATGCAGAACTGCAGTTTCATGGCTATTTCAGAAGCTTGGATGATGAAGCATGAGCTGAAGAAGGCAAAGGGTGACATGGCAAGGAAATATACGCAGCTAAATCTGAACTGTCTGCAGTCTGAGTGCTGTGGAACGAGTGTCACTGGTTATCTGTTGGAGGTCAAAGGTTACAGTTCGGTGCTGATGACCAGAAGGACGTGGGCTCACATCCCAGGAACCACTAGCTGGGTTTTTAATGAAGTGCTTCACAATTTTAAACAAATTACAAAAACCTTGCAATTTGACAAAAGTAACTGTCAATTAGTCAATAAACTGTGGTCACATGACAAAAGTGGTCAGTTTTTCTCTGGCGTACAGAAACATTTAACATTCACTGTTAATTTATTTGCTCATCTTCACTAAGCGCTTTACTCTGCTCAGGGTTACAGTGACGTTTCGTGCTTTTTCCTTTAAATAAAACAAGAAAATCTTTAATTTCCTCATCCAGACAGCACCCAAGTTCCGCTGAGGTCAATGTATCTGTATATAGTGCTCAAACACGTCATGCCCCCCCCATTTCATTTCTTTACCGAGAGATTAACTTTTCCACCTCAACCAAGAATAGCAATTATTCCTGTGATATTTTTATTCTGTTTTCTAATCTTGACCTTTTTCACTCACAAGTCACAGAAAAGAGCTGGATGGAAATCCCCAAGACCCAGTTCAGTACTCGGAAAAAATGGTTCTTTGGAGAATGAACGGCTCTTTGTTTCTTCTTGACTCTCTCTGAAAGGGGCTCCCCCACACAAACAAGCTGAAGACCCATTTACAGTTTTTCCTGCCAAGTGTCTGATCAGTGTGATCGGATTTTGGCTCACATGACGTTTTTGAGACAAAAGTTAAAATACTGTTGCAAATTACAGAAAAAAATGCCTAGTATTATTTTCATATCAAGGACCTTTTGTAGGATGAAGGAGGTGAAGGTCTCGTCTTCAGTCTGAACTCTAGAATATCTCGGGTAACACAAAGGAGCATGACTTCGTCCTGTCAGCATGCAGATGTTTTTATCCTGAAATGTGAGAACATTTTGTATAATACAGTGGTCCTGCTCATGTTACACGGTTTTGTGTTTGTTAGCTCATATAGCAGCATGCAAAATAATTCCAGTCATGTTGACACTGGGAGATCAAGGTGCTCAGATGTGACAGTTTCTTTTTGTAGCTGTACTTTTGTGGCATTTAGCAGCTATTCTGTAAAATGTCCATCTGCCCAAGTTGGTTTGACTTGCGGCCACTATTTCCTCTTCCTGACGTTGTTTTTCTGTGTTTGACACAATGCCATGACTTGATTCTTTTCCCCTTGGAACATTCAACAATTGTTCAGGCTCTGCGGAACTTGTTATTTTGAAATGTTATGTTGTATAAACTGTTCGTTTTAATCCTCTTGTTTCTTAACCCTTTGATGCAAAACATGGGTCAAAAGTGACCCGGCTGAATTTTTATCTTCTATATCTTTGCAATAAATTAATTCCATCATTCAGTATTCAAGGTATTCCTCAATTAACCTGTTTTTGATCATCATACATCCTTATTTTATTTTTTCCTTTCTTACTTTTTGAATAAAAACCCTTTTTGTATCACTCCCCTTCTAATGCACAACATGGGTCAAAAACGACCTGCATTCATTTTCCAGGTTATTTCATGTATGGCTGAGTGTTTCTATGATCTACTTTTGAAATAAATTCATTTTGTCATTTACTTTTCCAAATATGCAGTAAATATCTTGTTTTTGTTTAGCACAAATCATCATTTTTATTTTTCCTTTCTTAAGTTATGAACAAGCACAGCTTTTGTAATTCTACATCAAGTTTACACACATGGGTCAGAACCGACCCGCATGCATTTACTCCAGCGTTTGGTGGGAACTGTGAATTGTGCTTGTGTCGGACATTTCACAGCTCAGCACGGCGCCCTTTGCCCATCTCATACATGCAAGGAATGTTTTTCAATTGTTCTAACATTACCTTAGCAAAAAATTGATGTTTAGGTTCCCTTGAGAGTGAGTAGATTACTTGTCAGAAAGTTACAGTAATTACTATTAGCTACCGAGCTGTCGACATATTCTACTTTAGTTAGCTAATTTTATTGTAGTTGGTTTAGCTAACTGCATAGTTGATAAATAAATAACTGGCCCCATTCACTGCTAAAGTAATTACTTGAAACAAATTATTATTAAAGTATTAAGACATTTAATTTTAAATCACACTTGGATGACCCATGTGTAGTAATATAAAAAGTATTTTTGTTCATAAAGTAGGAAAGAAAAAATTAAATTAATGATTTGTGGTAATTAAAAACAAGATATTTAAAGAATACTTGGAATATTCAATCATAAAATAAATTGATTTCAAAAGATAGAGCAAAGAAAAACTCAGTCAGCATGAAATAACCTGGAAAATGAATGCGGGTCATTTTTGACCCATGTTGTACATTAGAAGGGGCGTGCATATGTTTTGCATCAAAGGGTTAAATCACTGTTTTTATTTAATTTTCCAAACGAAGTGCCGCAAAGCATGCAGCATGATACTCTTCGCTCGTCCTCATCAACTTAACGTCGTAGCTGCTGTATTTGACGTGAAACCTGAACCCACTTCTGAAGAAGCTCCTTTTCTTATGAAGTTATTTAAAGATCGACATACATTTTCTCCAAAACCGAAAACACAACCCATGATTTAAATCTGAACGGTCGTGATCTGGCACTCAGCCCACTTTCTAACTGTTTCACAAACAAACAGGCCGATTCTTTATCAGGTGCAGAAACTGCCATGTTCTTCATGATCACCATCTGGAGGCATTTTCTCAACATCCTCCTGCCTTTGTCTTCATTCTCACCGAGTCTCCAGAACCATGGAAAAGGACAGCATGAACAAGATGACACAATTCCTAGTGATGCACGAAAAAGCAAACATCTGGACAGAAGTGCGGCAGCCATGCCCATGCATGAGGTTTAAAGCAGATACGCAGAGCCTTTATTTTTAAATAAATTTCTGAGTGGATAGTATCTCCATCCTTGACGCTTGTACGCTGCATAAATGGGAATAAAAAATATATTTTTGAGAGTTAAAATCGACCACAAAGTTGTGATTGGCGCTGCCCCGCTGAGCCAGCCAGCCCTGAGTGCGTGACGTCACAGCAGGAACCGGTTTTAAGGCCGAGGCCTTTTACAGCTATAGACCAAAGTCATATCAATAACAATTTCTGCTGAAAGTAAGAAATAGCGTTACCGACTCGCTCAGCTAAGACTGATTTGACTTCATTGATTGTGGGTTGACTCTCATTAAAACAGGATGGGTGTTGTAACTTATGCAATATACATGTACATGCGTGCATTTTCACTGATAAAACGTAAAAGGCTCATTAAATAATCAGATGAACTGAGACAATCACATTCTGAAGCAAATTAAATAATCTTATACCGCTAACTTAAACACACAATACAAGTTACATGGATTAATCTAAATGCAGGGAAACGAGTTGTTTTTGTTGTTTTATATCCAAATGAGAGTCGGAGCTTACCCGTCTGTGTTCTCGCTTCTTGAAGGCCGATCTTGTGGCCGATTGTTTTTGAAACAATCTGACTTTCAGTTGTGCGTTCAGTTCTCTGTTCATTCGCTTCTTCCATGTAAGGGCGAGATGGCAGCGATATCCAGTTTAGAAATCAGACGGCTGCTCCACTCATTCACTTTTCTTCATACCGAGTACTCCGCCATTACTGCTCGGCTCAGGCAGTAAAACCCGGGATGGAATAGAACATCACCGGTTTTAGCAACAACTGCAGGAAGGTCACTGCCCGAGCAATATGGCCCATCCTGTTCCGTCCCAGGTTTTACCAACAACCCTCGGCTCACACTGGTGCAACTAAACTCACTTTCCTTTTAAAAAATAAATAAAATAAATGCTTTCCTTTTCTTGTAGTTTTATTTAATTATTGGTACTGCACCCTCTTTCAATCTGGGCTTATAGCCAATGCTCCTCAACAGATCAGAGGTCTCGTACGAGTCTTCAGTAAAAATGTGCAGAGCAGAGGAGAGACCACTTCATAGGCGCCCAATGTGCCCGTGAACTTCTCACAAAACGCATGCAGATCTTTGCAGTTTGAACATTCTTGGGCCGTGAATGCAACGTAAATCCACCTTCTGTCGTGTTGCTGCACCGGCCAGCAACACATCTACGTGGCATGGCGATAAATTAGCTTAAAATGGAGGATCGGAGTTGCAGTCAGCTCTGTGTGTTAGTATAGCGGAAATGGTGATGAGACCGATAGACTTCCTGCTGTGACGTCACGGATGTCAAGATCATTTACTCAGACCGCGACCTATATAAATCACTTTAATCGTAAAAATTACTATATTAGATTTATTGTTAACGCTTAAAACTATTCCTGTGCCGTTCTTGAGGTCTCAAGGCATTTATAAACGAAAGTGAGGCCATGACTCTGTGTATCTGCTTTAAAGTGGTGAAAGATGATGGTGAAGCAATTCTGCCACACAAAAAGCTTCTGTCCTGAGAAAACAAGCAACAATTGTGGAGTTGAGTGCATCAACAAATATCCAGTAATTACCTTTGTTTCATATCAAAAAAGGGCTTTTTGCTGCTGGTTTTATTAGAGATTAGCTCTGCAGAAAGGCTGCATGAAGCTACAAATGTGATTTTCAGCCTCGACATAAAGCCTTGTTACTACTGTATGGCAGACATTTAAAGAGGCTGCGATAAACAACACTGAAGATCCTGAGGATGCTGTTGGTTTCAACAAACACACAAGTGAAAATAAAGGCCAATTGTCAAGGCCGACGCCCCAAACCAGCACCATGTAGCAAAGCACGATGCACACCTGAGCTGAAACTTGTACCTCAGTACTGCTGAGGACGAGTAACTGAAAAACACCGCTGAGTGAACGAGTGCTGTGATCAAGCCAAGTTACTCTTCCTACCCTGATGTTGATTATTTTCCTATAACAGCACAACCCGGGGTGGCATGGTGGTGTAGTGGTTAGCGCTGTCACCTCACAGCAAGAAGGTCCTGGGTTTGAGCCCCGGGGCCGGCGAGGGCCTTTCTGTGCGGAGTTTGCATGTTCTCCCCGTGTCCGCGTGGGTTTCCTCCGGGTGCTCCGGTTTCCCCCACAGTCCAAAGACATGCAGGTTAGGTTAACTGGTGACTCTAAATTGAGCGTAGGTGTGAATGTGAGTGTGAATGGTTGTCTGTGTCTATGTGTCAGCCCTGTGATGACCTGGCGACTTGTCCAGGGTGAACCCCGCCTTTCGCCCGTAGTCAGCTGGGATAGGCTCCAGCTTGCCTGCGACCCTGTAGAAGGATAAAGCGGCTAGAGATAATGAGATGAGATGAGAACAGCACAACCCAGAGTACTTTATTCCTCAGGGTTGCTATTTTAATCCAATCTTTACAATTTTTTTTACTTATTTAAAGAACAACACATAAAACTTCCTATCTGTTTATAGCGACTCAGTTTACTGCGATGGAACGTCTCAAACTGGCGAGTTCCTGTTCTCATGTACATTATAGCAGCGATAAATACCCGTTCTCTCACCAGTCTCTTTTTTTATTTTCTCCCAATTTGGAGGATAAAAGTGATAAATGCAGCATGTAGAAGTGACAGTAAAATAACTGGAAAAAAGTTCACTGGCAAGTGAACTGGAATACAATGAAAGATCATCAGAGAATTCATTCCGGGGTGAAGAAAAATCCTTTCATGTCATCTCACCAAGTTAAGAACACTCTCAATGAGTTTGGCCTATCACTACGAAAGTCTATAATCCAGAGACACCTTCATGAATGTAAATACAGAGGGTTTACCTCAAAATGCAAACCACTGATAACACTCCAAAACAGAAAGGCCAGATTAGACTTTACTAAAACACCTGCCCAGTTCTGGAACAAGATTCTTTGGACAGATGAAACCAAGATTAACTCATACCAGAATGATGGGAAGAGTAGAGTGTGGAGAAGGAAAGGAAGGGCTCATGATTCAAAGTACACCACATCATCTGTCAAACATGGTGGACGTGGGCGTGTACAGCTGCCAATGGAGCTGGGTCACTCGTGATTAGTGATGATGTGACTGCTGATAGAAGCAGCAAGATGAATCCTCAAGTGTACAGAGCTTTACGTTCTGATTTCTCAGATTCAGTCAAAACTGTCAGGACAGCACTTCACAGTACAGATGGATAATATCATGACCCAAAATGTACAGTGAAAGCAAACCAAGAGTTTCTTAAGGCAAAGAACTGGAATGTTCTGAAATGGCTGAGTCAGTCAACCCAATCAAGCTGCTCTTCACTGACTGACGACAAAACTGAAGGCAGAAAGACCCAGAAACAAGCAGCAACTGAAGGCAGCTGCAGTAAAGGTCTGGCAAAGCATCTCAAGGAGGAAACGCAGCTTTTGGTGATGTCCATGGGTTCTAGACTTCAGGCGGTCATTGACTGCAAAGGATCTACAGTTTACACGTCAATCACATCTTGATGGCCTCATTTCATATCCTTTGTGGTGGCATACAGAGGCAACTTTGCCAAAATTGTATGACTGTTCAAATACAGTCAGGTCCATAAGTATATGGACCTGACTGTATTTCTCTTTTAAGAAAGGGAGGTCCTTCAGGTTCTTGGTATCGTTAAGTAATAAATGCTTAATCAAGATGTTTTACTTAGAATCCTCTCTGAAAGGGAAAGTTAAACACTTTTAGCGCACTTGTTTTAAAGAGTGTTATCTATCAAAGTTTCACTGTTACTGCAGATGAGTTGGAGATGATTTTAGAAGAATGTATTGTATACTGCATTTACAGCAGAAGAACTCTTCAAGAATCTCTGCAGAACCCTACAACACAACGTTTCTTTACCAAGCCAAGAACTCTTAAAGGTCCAACACTGCTTTTTCTCTGTAAGCTCAGTACTCAGTTTTTTTCCGCAGTCATGAAGAGTTCTAAAGTAGCATGTGACTGCAGTGAGAAGTAACAGAGCCGATTTTTCAGCCTGAGGCAGTTTAAATTGTCTGACGTGCAGAAACTGGAAAAAGAAACATACAAGACTGGCACCTTGCACACTGCCAAAAAGTGGAGATAAAAAGTGACCTATGATTCCTAAAGCGGAGCTGTGAAAACAATTAGAAGCTACTGTAGAGTTGTTCAGATGCTAAGCCAAACTTAGTGTTTAAGTACAGAATGTTGCTATGAGGTTTGTTTTCTTTGGCATAAGTGCAGGTTTCAGTCGCTTGACGTGCACAAGAGTTAGACGATATGCTAGCCTTCATCTCAGTGAACTTCTTCCTTTGTCATTTTGAGAGACAGAGGTGTGAACTCTGTGGTCTCTATCAGCTTTGCATTTTTTCTGGTTCCGTCTCTCTGTATAGCACTGGTAAGTAGAAAAGTGCTCTCAGAAAGACCCGTGAAGAGGAAAATGTGAGGATGTGCCATGAGGCAGTACAGTTGGAGGTAGAGTGGGAAAGCCCTAGCATCAAACATGAGAAGTAGCGCATTATAGTCATCTGTGGGGTGTGGGAAAGCTGTGCAGGCAGTTTGTTGAATGCCAACCTGAGAATCTGAACTTTCTCACACTCTGCGATGTCACTAGTGAGAGAGAGCGAGGGAGAGGAGAAGCTGCAGAGCACTGACAAAACCACAGAGTTCACACCTCTGTCTCTGAAAATGTCAATGAGAACGTCTGCGTTTAACCAACTGACCCTTCGTCATCCACACCCAGTGCAGAGGAGAAGCCTCGCTGGTCAGTGAGCTCATGATCACTGGTCCCAGAAACAACAGATTGATGACCAGCAACATCTTCGTGCTGATCGTGTGAAACACTGCAGTTTATTCTGTCCTGCTCTTAACTCTTACGTGTCGAGAAAAAAATGGGACTGGTACAGCAATACTCCGAACAGCTCCCGGTTCAATCCTGACCTCGGATTACCTTCATACCCCTTTTCCACCAACAGGGAACGGGTTCATTTCTGGTTCGCGCACCAACATTTGAACCTTTTAAAGCCTTTCAACCACAAATTAATTGGATCAAAACCTGGAAACAAAAGATAGCTGGTTTTTCCAGCATGAACCATGATGACATCAGTGGATGTGTCATTAGTTTGGAAAGTTTCTACATCTTCTTATCCTTAGTAGTTGGTCCATACTTGTTTTTTTGGATGAAAGCAAATATCTACAATAACAGAACAAAAGTTTGCAGGTAATCAATGTGATCTGCCATCCTTACTGCCACTGTGCATTGCACAACGCCCTCCGTTGATTACATTGCTTCCACTCAAAATGAAAGGAAATGCAGGCTGGTTCCCAAGGTTCAAAGAATCATGAACTGAACTGGTTCGAGAACCCATTTAATGTTGGTCAAAAAGTGGCATCTGCGAGCAGTTTCCAGTTTCCTCCCATCTTTCAAAAACATACCAGCTTGTAGACTGGTGATGTTAAATGTTGCCCTGATGCATTGTGACCTACAGCAGATCAGCATCTCATCCCAAGTCTCTTTCCCTCTCACACTTGGCGTTCCTGGGATAGACTCTGGATCCACCGCCTCCCGGAACAGGATAAATCACATACTGAAGATGAATGATAGAATATTTGGACCTGTTGTTCTCTGCATACCTTTTCTTTAGCACCTGCTAACTTTATTTTGCATCCAAGTGATAAATACAGAACACAAAACTAGACCTTTGACTTCCCAGTTTCTCATAAACGCGCTCCACACACAACGTCACAGAGCACTTCTATGAAAATGACCCAGTTTGTTATGTCACTGCTGTGTTTTCTGTGAAGGCAGAGGGAAGTGGTGATTTTTAGTCAGAAGAATAATTTTAATTGAGGCCAGTGTGTGTGGCCATGAAGAGGGAAATAAAACACCATATTAGAGCACAATACCACTGAGGCAACAAGGCGATTATTATTATTATTATTATTATTATTATCTCATCTCATTATCTGTAGCCACTTTATCCTGTTCTACAGGGTCGCAGGCAAGCTGGAGCCTATCCCAGCTGACTACGGGCGAAAGGCGGGGTACACCCTGGACAAGTCGCCAGGTCATCACAGGGCTGACACATAGACACAGACAACCATTCATACTCACATTCACACCTACGCTCAATTTAGAGTCACCAGTTAACCTAACCTGCATGTCTTTGGACTGTGGGGGAAACCGGAGCACCCGGAGGAAACCCACACGGACACGGGGAGAACATGCAAACTCCGCACAGAAAGGCCCTCGCCGGCCACGAGGCTCGAACCCGGACCTTCTTGCTGTGAGGCGACAGCGCTAACCATTACACCACCGTGCCGCCCCCCTATAATAATAATAATAATAATTATTATTATTATTATTATTATTATTATTATTATTATTATTATCATCAGGTTCTTTCACAGTGTTGAAAAGAGTAAGGAGAACAATCTTAAGCCTGATGATGTAATAGTGTACCGTTTAAACATAAAACTGTGAATAAGAATGTACCTCAGTCAAGATCAGTGATGTCAGAGGAGGAACAGAGACAGTTGTCTTCTCAAGGAAGAATAATCAAACCTCTTCTGAGACCTCCTACATACCACCACAGCCCGATGTTTGCCCGAGGACCAACCCTGATTAAACACGACATTCTGTAAAATATACGAAACTGCACTTACACAGCTCACAGTCAGGACTTCAGGATCTTGTGGCCATAACATGATTAATGGTCACATTAATGCCACTTTTGCTGTCATTACCTGGTAATAGTTGCACAATGTTCACATTGCTTTCCTATCATGAAAATCCGATTATTAATTCTAATGAAGTGTAACCCAACTGGTTTGTGTGGCTTTACGAGCACTAATTACTCATCATTTATAAAGGAATTGTTTTCCAGATTACAAGCATAACTGTTTCCAATGACTGGCTCTATATTTATAAGTTAAGTGTAATATTATGCTCCATAGTCTTTTTTTTTCCATGAGCCATGTCTTTAAACCCAAATCCACTTTAATGACTAATTCAGACACAATGTGTCTTTAGGGGTGTTAATCTGATTTCATGGAGTTGTAACAGGTGGGATTGGGGATTAAACAAAAAAAATCTGTCTGGGAGACGTGCTAGGATTTAATTTAATCCTTCTGATTAATAATAAGTGTGCTGCTAATTAAACCAGAGCAGAGAGAGAGAGAGAGAGAGAGAGAGAGTAAACAGAGACGTTTGAGTCAGAGACGTCTAGACAAAGAAATACACACCTACAGGTGAGGTGGTGGAGGGGAGGTGCACTGGAAAAGGTGATTTTTATTATTGTGTCATCCTGGAATAGCATAATCCCTCTTCATCCTCCCTTCGTTCCCATTTCGCACCATCACTTTGACCTAATTCTCTTCATCTAATCTGCTGTGTTCAGACGTCTTTTGGACAACTATCAACTCTGCTAATTGTCTAAATCCGCTCTCTCTTTCAAAGGCGGTCAAAACTTGGCTTGTGCGATATAGCAGTTTAATCGTCTCTACAGGACGTTACACTGCCACAGTGTGCGCTGATGTTTACTCTGATGATATTATATCACCAGACCTGATGACCTTTACATATTTTTCATAGGAGCTTCGCAATTTAACCCTGGAGTACACTTATACGTGTTGTCACTAAAAATATTCCAGGCTTCCTTCTCTTAAACATTCCTAGCTTCCAACAAGGAAAAGCAAAGAAACCCTATTCCTAGCATTCCGACTCAAGAATTCGAGACGGGTCAACACGACTAGAGTTTCGCAAGTGGCATTAAATCAAAATGGCTGCTGACGGCATCAGCAGCAAACACAGCAGCATTTTTACCTTTAAACTATTTATGCTGCATCTTGTATAAATAAGTAAGTATTAGTTTTAGATAAATGAACATACAAATATGTTCACTTGTTAAATATACAGTTAGGTCCATATATATTTGGACACTGACACAAATTTTGTTTTTTTACCTGTTTACTGAAACATATTCAAGTTATAGTTATATAATGGACATGGACATAAAGTCCAGACTTTCAGCTTTCATTTGAGGGTATCCACATTAAAATTGGATGAAGGGTTTAGGAGTTTCAGCTCCTTAACATGTGCCACCCTGTTTTTAAAGGGACCAAAAGTAATTGGACAATTGACTCAAAGGCTATTTCATGGGCAGGTGTGGGAAATTCCTTCATTATGTCATTCTCAATTAAGCAGATAAAAGGCCTGGAGTTGATTTGAGGTGTGGTGCTTGCATTTGGAAGATTTTGCTGTGAAGAAAACATGCGGTCAAAGGAGCTCTCCATGCAGGTGAAACAAGCCATCCTTAAGCTGCGAAAACAAAAAAAAAAACCATCCGAGAAATTGCTACATTAGGAGTGGCAAAATCTACAGTTTGGTACATCCTGAGAAAGAAAGAAAGAAAGAAAGAAAGAAAGAAAGAAAGAAAGAAAGAAAGAAAGAAAGAAAGAAAGAAAGAAAGAAAGAAAGAAAGAAAGAAAGAAAGAAAGAAAGAACTGGTGAACTCATCAATGCAAAAAGACCTGGACGCCCACAGAAGACAACAGTGGTGGATGATCGCAGAATAATTTCCATGGTGAAGAGAAACCCCTTCACAACAGCCAACCAAGTGAACAACACTCTCCAGGAGGTAGGCGTATCAATATCCAAATCTACCATAAAGAGAAGACTGCATGAAAGTAAATACAGAGGGTTCACTGCATGGTGCAAGCCACTCATAAGCCTCAAGAATAAAAAGGCTAGATTGGACTTTGCTAAAAAACATCTAAAAAAGTCAGCACAGTTCTGGAAGAACATTCTTTGGACAGATGAAACCAAGATCAACCTCTACCAGAATGATGGAAAGAAAAAAGTATGGCGAAGGCGTGGTACAGCTCATGATCCAAAGCATACCACATCATCTGTAAAACACGGCGGAGGCAGTGTGATGGCTTGGGCATGCATGGCTGCCAGTGGCACTGGGTCACTAGTGTTTATTGATAATGTGACACAGGACAGAAGCAGCTGGATGAATTCTGAGGTATTCAGAGACATACTGTGTGCTCAAATCCAGGCAAACTGATTGGTCGGCGTTTCATAATTCAGATGGACAATGACCCAAAACATAAAGCCAAAGCATCCCAGGAGTTTATTAAAGCAAAGAAGTGGAATATTCTTGAATGGCCAAGTCAGTCACCTGATCTCAACCCAATTGAGCAGCATTTCACTTGTTAAAGACTAAACTTCAGACAGAAAGGCCCACAAACAAACAGCAACTGAAAACCGCTGCAGTAAAGGCCTGGCAGAGCATTAAAAAGGAGGAAACACGGCGTCTGGTGATGTCCATGAGTTCAAGACTTCAGGCAGTCATTGCCAACAAAGGGTTTTCAACCAAGTATTAGAAATGAACATTTTATTTACAATTATTTAATTTGTCCAATTACTTTTGAGCCTCTGAAATGAAGGGATTGTGTTTAAAAAAATGCTTTAGTTCCTCACATTTTTATGCAATCATTTTGTTCAACCCACTGAATTAAAGCTGAAAGTCTGAACTTCAACTGCATCTGAATTGTTTTGTTCAAAATCCATTGTGGTAATGTACAGAACCAAAATTAGAAAAATGTTGCCTCTGTCCAAATATTTATGGACCTAACTGTATAACACTGACTGTAAAGGTAATTATTCTATCCACATTCACTGGATATGAGCAATCGCGCGCTCTGATTGGCTACTCTACTACGAGGATATTAGCTAGCTCTTATACCGTGAGTAGAGAAAAACAAAATGGCGGAGCGTGTTGTTGAACCAACAGAGGACGAAATAGAAACTCTACACAAAAACAAAACCCCAAAAATACAAAAAAGTAACAAAATATGGAATGAAAGTATTTGATGGTAAGAACATATTTGTATTTTTCAAGAATTATTATTTTTGCATTTTTCACAAATTGCTCCTGTCATTTCACTGGTTTGTTTACATTCTAAGCAGAAATTATTTTGTCGGACATTTTGTATAAAGTTTTTATTTATCAAATTTGCTAAAAATGAAAATGCTCTGTGGTGGCACGGTGGTGTAGTGGTTAGCGCTGTCGCCTCACAGCAAGAAGGTCTGGGTTCGAGCCCCGTGGCCGGCGAGGGCCTTTCTGTGTGGAGTTTGCATGTTCTCCCCGTGTCCGCGTGGGTTTCCTCCGGGTGCTCCGGTTTCCCCCACAGTCCAAAGACATGCAGGTTAGGTTAACTGGTGACTCTAAATTGAGCGTAGGTGTGAATGTGAGTGTGAATGGTTGTCTGTGTCTATGTGTCAGCCCTGTGATGACCTGGCGACTTGTCCAGGGTGAACCCCACCTTTCGCCCGTAGTCAGCTGGGATAGGCTCCAGCTCGCCTGCGACCCTGTAGAACAGGATAAAGCGGCTACAGATAATGGATGGATGGATGGAAAATGCTCCGTTTCTCAAAATCCAGTGAATATGGATAGAATAAAACAGTTATTCCACTCAATCTCATTGTACATGGCTTGTAGACAACTTGGTGCTACACGCCTCATCGGCTATCAGCTCATGTATGACTCGATTTTGTGGAATAACTTAAATATACGTCACTCAGCACAGTTAGCTGGCTCACTGCTTACTAACAAAAGACAAAAATTTCCTGCTATAGGCGGAAAATTCCTGAAAAATCACCCTAGATCCCGCCTTTCTGCTTAGGCCCTTTATTTTCCCGCATCAAACAAAAATGTTGCTAATAAAAAAAATCTTCAGCTAGATTTCAAATGCGTCTGCCTGGAAAGCTGCGTGCGTGCCATTTGCCGTTAAACAGTGGTAATCAACAAACTGGAAGCAGAGTACATTTTACACACACACACACCATAGAAGGCAGACGGAGCCGCGATGTTGGTGGTTTAAAGTGTTTTCAGGTTAGATTTTTTGATTTTGATTCACATTTTTTGTGATTAACATGCCGGGAAAGAAGGCTGAGAAAGCTTATCAGAAGTTTCTGCCCAAGTACACGTCATTGTGTCGAAGAAGTCGGAGTACCATGGGAGATGTACGGTCTGTTCGGTAGATTTCTCAGTTTCTCACGGTGGCATCGGGGACGTTCGGAGACACGTAGCTTGCCCATCGCATAAGCAGGCTGCAAAAGGCCTGTCTAGCACTCCTAAGTTGACATATACTCGGTTCAGTAATGATTTGGCTGTCACAAAGTCCGAAGTGAGCTTTACCAACTTTTTGATAGAGCACAATATGCAGCTACCGTAGCTGCAGCAGACCATGCTGGTGCCCTCTTCTGAAAAATGTTTCCAGGTAGTCAAATAGCTAAGCAATATCGGTGTGCCCAGACCAAAACCAGGTCTATAGTGAGGACCCCGTCAAGTAATTTTAAGAAAGATCTGCAAGAAATTTTGAAAGAAAATCCATTCAGCCTAGCTACTGATGGTAGTAGTGATGTTGAAGATGTCGGGTTATACCCACTTGTAGTGAGACACTTTGATGAGGAGCTGGGGTTAGTCCAGAGGTGGGCAAACTACGGCCCGTGGGCCACATCCGGCCCGTTGACGTTTTTAATCCGGCCCGCGGAAGACAATCATATAAACACGATTGAGCAGATCTATAAACTATAAGCGTCAGTGTTATCACGTAGACAGGTGTTCTAGAGATCCGTCTTTCCAGTCAGTCATATTCATGCGAGATTACATTTGCAGAGTGGTGCAGCGCGTGCCATGGAAGTCATTCTGGCGCCCGTGCCACTGATGATCTCGAGAACACAGGATAAAACTTTACAATGAGTGGTCCTAAAAAAGAAAAGTGGACAGTGAGTGCAGGGTGTTCAATAAAGAATGGACAACTAAATATTTTTTTGCTGAAGTCCGATCAAAGGCTGTATGCCTTATTTGCAAAGAAACCGTTGCAGTTTTAAAGGAATATAACATCAAACGGCACTTTTCCTCCAAGCATGCTAATTATGCTAACAACCAGTCAGCGCAAGCACGGACGAATACAGCTCAGCGGTTGCGGAGTGAATGTGAGTATTAACACTTTCTCTTTTTAAAACTATGTTGGAGCTGTAATAAGATGGTAGTCACATGTTTACAGACAATAATATAAAAAGTATAACTCTTAGTAATTTTGGTTGTCGTGGGTGGCTGCTGTAGTGCTGGTGTTTGTTTTTAAGTAACGTGTGCTTTTGGGTGTCGGCTCCGCCCCTCATTTATGTCCCTGTCTGCTATTATAGGTGTATTATGAGCAGCTGACCGTGCTTCTGCTTATATCTGTTCCTGGACTTTTGCCTGTGGAGGTTATTCTGATCTATGAGTGGCCTTTTGGAATATGAAAACCTGTTTGGAACCTGTGTTTTTGATTTTTTGAGGACTGGAAATATTTCAGTGAGTGACTTTGAACCTGAAAACCAGTTTGGAGTTTTTTGCTTTCTTGAGCTGTTTTGTCTGATTTTGTGGTCTGGATGGATCCAGTGCCAAACCACTGAACTGCAAACATGTTGGCATGGTGTGGTACCCAAACTGTTGAACTGTAAACATTTTGGAATGGTGTGGTGCCTCTCCTACTAATGGTGGTTGGTTGTACTGGCAGGCTGGAAGTGGATGGTTAAAAAAAAACACTCAGGTGTAAATCTATGAGTTCAGTGAAATGTACAAAAATGATATGTACTGATATGTAATTTAGTTCAATTTAATGATATGCAATTTAGTTGTATGTATAAAATGATACAAATATACAAATACACTGGCATCCTACTCATCCTGGCAGCTCAAAGATGTAATTTAAGAATTAAGTGTGCTACTTTTCTTACTGTCACATGTGTGTGTGTGTGTGTGTGTGTGTGTGTGTATTACTTTTCTGGATGGATCCAGTGCCAATCTATTGAACTGCAAGCATTTTTCTGCTCTGCCTTTGTTGACTGAGAACTAAAGTAAATGTCAATCTGATCTGCATTTGGGTCTCTGTCAGTGAAGGCCTTACAATAACACTAAAGCTTTTCCGGTTCATGTTCGATATGTATGAATTTGGTGTTGGCCCGGCCCGCCTGGCAAATTTCAAAAGTCAATGTGGCCCCTGAGCCAAAAAGTTTGCCCACCCCTGGGTTAGTCAGTACTGTGCTGCTTATTATGGCTGAATGCAGGGAGTGCTCTAATGTTGAAATATTTGAAGCATTAGATCAGGAAATGTCTTCAAGAGACTTGAAGTGGTTAAATGTCCTATCCTTCAGTGCTGATAATGCTAACGTAATGCAAGGGACGAAGTCAGGTCGAGCATTTCACCTGAGGAATGTGAATGAAAACATCTACGTCACCGGTTGTGCTTGCCACCTTGTCTTTGCACTTGGCTGCTGAGAAAGCCTGCAAGACTTTGCCTGTCAGAGTACGACGAAGTAAAGTGCTAGAATAAGGGCCTATAAATAAACTATGGATAAAATGCCTACCTCAGACTAAATCTGTGTGCCATTTTAGTTTTCAGAATGATCTGGATTAGAATTTGGTAATTTGTTGTAGACAGCGAGAACTGCCTACTCTGTCCTGTGATTAACAGAAACAGTTCAAATTCCCATTCTGGTGAGTTTTTCGGTAAAGCTCAAGTTCATCCATTTCTGGTAACAAAATAAAACAGGTCTGTTTATCAATTGACAGTTTTTTCTTACTTGCTAACCAAATAACAAGTATTCAAGTATTCAGTTTCAATCTGTACGTTTATTTGTTTTGTTTTTAACCTTATTTGTAATTGTAAAATACTTTTTATACTTTGGTGATTCCCCAGTCACATTTATTATGCCACGCTAACTAATTTTGCTCCATTCCAAGTTGTATCCCTCTTTGCAGTTCTGAAATGTTGGGAGCTCTGACCATGGAGGATTTCCATCACTGACATGGCCTGGAAGCCCCGCCCCCTTCCCTCATCTCATGAAGAATGTTTTCAGTACATTAACGTGAAATAAAATCTAGAAGTGTATTCCTGACTTGGCAAACATTACACGTGTGCATGTAGCTAACATCAGTTTATCATATTTATTTGGAATACCACCCAAACAATTCAGACAAAAATGGGTTCGACCTAAAAAGATGAAATAAGCCGACAGCCTAATGTTGAACATAACATTTTACAAATCATGTTCCCCTCTCTCATCTCATCTCATTATCTGTAGCCGCTTTATCCTGTTCTACAGGGTCGCAGGCGAGCTGGAGCCTATCCCAGCTGACTACGGGCGAAAGGCGGGGTACACCCTGGACAAGTCGCCAGGTCATCACAGGGCTGACACATAGACACAGACAACCATTCACACTCACATTCACACCTACGCTCAATTTAGAGTCACCAGTTAACCTAACCTGCATGTCTTTGGACTGTGGGGGAAACCGGAGCACCCGGAGGAAACCCACGCGGACACGGGGAGAACATGCAAACTCCACACAGAAAGGCCCTTGCCGGCCCCGGGGCTCGAACCCGGACCTTCTTGCTGTGAGGCGACAGCGCTAACCACTACACCACCGTGCTGCCACAAATCATGTTAATAGGAATAATAATTAGAAAAGGATGAAACACACTGGGGTTTTCATTTTTCGGCTCTCCTGCTCTGGTCAGTGCGCTGATGCGTTCAAACCATTTGAGCAGCAGATTAACAGTGAAAACTTTGACCATGTGGATATCAGACATCGGATCTGTCAAAGGATTCAAATAAAAAAGTGTGTTGCTCTGATTTTTCTAGTTTACTGCACACCCGTACAGAATCACACAATTGTGAAAGGGTGGCTTCGTGCCTGCTGCTGGCGGGAAGCAGGACCCGAACACACAAACCTGAAACACTCATTTTATTTCGCTTTTCAAGTTCTGGAGACTGAATCGTTCAGAGAAAAAAAACTCGCAAAGTCAGCACAACACAAAACCTAGCATGATCTAATTCATGAGGTGGCAGAATTTCCCAGCATTCAGCTGCTGAAAACACATCATCATCAGCAGCAGCAGCAGTATCATCATCATCATCATCATCAGCCTTCTCCTCCTCCGCATGTGGGTGAAGAATCAGACTGAGATCCACAGTGTTGCTAAATGAGAGAAGAAAAGAGAAGCATCATCTTGAGACTGGAGGCGAAGAGAGAAGAATAGAAAAATTACTCAGAGAGTATAAATAACTTCAGCTGCAGCCAAATTAACCTTGAGATGTTTCCTGTTTTAGAGCTAAGGGGAAAGTTCACAAAGGGCATGAAAAAAATTATATATATAAAACTTATAAACCCTCATTTATAAATCACTTGTTTGTTTTTTTCCTTAAATATTTTTATCCTTTTTTTCCTCCATCTCTCTGAGGTGTGGCTTTAACCGTCCAATAAAATGGAAACTGTCAGTTAGTTAAATACATAAATAGATAACTACTTTGTAAAAAAAAAGTCATTCATTTAAAAAATGAATAACCCCATGACCACAAACACCCCCAATCCTCGTCTCTCTCTCTCTCTCTGTGGTACAGTCTGGTGTTGTGCTCGTAATCTGATTACTAGATTATAGACTGGCAAGAAAACATCCACTTCAGTTCAGTGAGGTAGAAGAGGTGTGTGTGTGTGTGTGTGTGTGTGTGTGTGTGTGTGTGTGTGTGTGTGTGTGTGTGTGTGTGTGTGTGTGTGATTAATTAGGCCAAGTGTGTGTGTGTGTGTACTCTGATCCACTTACCCACTGTTACACTTGTTCACTTACAGTTATGGTCAGAAGGTTATAAACATGGAGGGACATGAATGCGAGGGAAATTTGAGCTTCCAGTGATTTCTTTGAACTGTTTTTCTTCTGTAAAAAAAAAAATGATTGGACAGCAGGCATCTTTAATAGAAAATATAACATGAATTTTGTTCACAAATTTTAATTTATTTTGGGTTTTCTGAAATCAACACAGTGTCAGAATTATAAATCCACCCACTTAGATGATTAACTCAGTGATGCTGAAAGTTCCAAAGTGTCTTTTAACTCTCCAAAGCCAAGGTCTCTTAACTTCCTGTTAGTGATAATCAGTTAAATTTATATAGCACCTTTCACAAAACCCAAAGTCGCTTTACAATTATAGGAAGGGAAAAAAAAAGTCCACCAAATAAAGGTCAGGATGTCATTCCAATGGCGTAGCAGCCACAGTCCCACCAAAAAGCGCACGAAAACAAGTCCCACACCGCCAGCACAGCCGCTGTGACGACGCCGGGCAACATCACTCGGAACACCACGCCATGGATCCACAAAGCGAGCACAGAAGCACCGCCACGCAGAGTGCTGGTACGTCCCAAACCACCTGCACAGCCGCCATGACGCCACCAAGCAACATCGCTCGGAACATCACGCCAAGCAATAAAGCACTGCTGCACAGAGTGTTGGACAACCACGATGTTAAAATGAGCAACGAGCTCACTGCAGTCCATAGCGAGGAGCACGGGCATCACCCACGGCGAACCAAGGCCTGGAGGGAACCGACGCCCAAAACTGGGTCCGGAGCTAGACCACAACCGGTGGACAAAAACACTCAAACAAAAACAAACATCAAACTACACACACACACACACACACACACACACACACACACAAAAAAAAAAAAGAACTTCTGGTGAGAAGCAGCAGCCAGAATGCGCACGACGTACTCTCAACCAGAAAACAGAAACTGTTTCCAGAAAGTGATGATGACTGACTGCAGTTGGTAGCTTCTCTGTGCACAACATAAAAAGGGCTTAATTGACACTCACTGGATTGACCAAGGAGCTCAGTGCAGATCTGTGAAAGAGGATCATAGATTTATACACTCACAAACATCTCCTGGAGCCATTTCTAAACAACTGCAGATTCCAACATCATCAGTTCAAACAGTTGTATGTTAGCATGAGTTATTGGGAGGTGAAGTCAGTTTGCTGGAAGACAGTCCAAACTGTCTCCCTCAGCTGAGAGGAAATTGGTTCAGATGGTCAGGAACATCCCAGAAATTCCCAAGATACATGCCATGAACTGGAAGCTGCTGGAACACAGTCCTGTCTACAGTCAAGCGAGTTTTTCATCACCATGGACTGAGAGGCTGCTGTCCAAGACAGAAGATCCTGCTCTAAAATCTACACCTTCAAGCTCAAGTAAAGTTTGCAGCTGAACACATGGACAAAGAAAAAGCTTTCTGGAGTAAAGCTTTATGGTCAGATGAGAAAAGATTGAGTTGTTTATCCACAATGATTAGAGGAACACTGTGCCAACTGTTAAAGCACAGTGGTGGTAGCGTCAGGCTCTGGGGCTGTTTTGCTGCCAGTGGAACTGGTGTATTGAACAAAGTGGATGGAATAATGAAGAACAACAGAATTCTTCAGCAGAACCTCAAACCATCAGAAACTTGGACACAGTTGTGTGTTCCAAAAGGACAATGACCCCAAACACACATCAGAGCTGGTTGTGGAGGAGAAAGCAGGAGAACATTGAGCTTAAAACAGGTCCTGACCTCAGCCCTGTCGAAAATATGTGGACTGTGTTTAAAAGTCAGGTCCATGCCAGTAAGCATACAAATTTATCTGAACTCTACCAACTCTGTCGAGAAGAGAGGACAAATATCCAACCAGAACTCTGACAGAGGCTTGTTGATGGTGAACAAAAGCATCTGGTGAAGGAGAAACTCAAACAGTGACATTTAAACAAATATTAGGTGGCCGTATGTACAATTTTGATCCTGTGTTGATTTCAGAACCAAAATAAATTAAAACTTGTGTAAATTATTGGGGTTTTTTCCTATTAAAGATGACAACATACAGCCAGCATTCTGTGTCAGAAAAAGAACCGTTCAGAGAAAATCACTGGAAGCCCAAAAGCGTCATGACATTCATGTCCCTGTATGTAAACTTCTAACTGGAGCTGTACACACTTATCCACTCGTCCATTTTGTTCTGTAGTCCCTCTCTCTGCTGGAGAATGGTGGGTTCTCCTTTCTGAGTCTCAGTTCCTCTCTGCGTTTCTTCCTGATACTCCGAGGGGTTTTTGACTTCCTTCCCTTCAGCCAGATTTCTGTAAAGCTGCTTCATAAAAGTGATCGCGGTTTAAAATGTTTCATAAATCAGCTTTAATAAATAAAACAAGAAAAGTTTCATACAATTTTAATTTAAATCACAAGGCTGGAAAAGGAATCTGATGAAAAAAAATCCCAATAGAGGTGAGCTTATGAACAACAGAAACAAAGCAAACAACAATGACAAACAATTAATGAATAAAATATCTATAAGATTGAAAAAATAATAAAATCAATAAATGCTGTCTCCTGAGAATGATGTCATTTCCTGTGTCATATGGTGAACATCATGAAATGTGCCAAGGTAATTTTGGACACAGGAAGTGAAGTGTGTGGAAGGCAGCAGGAGTTCGTAATGCAGTATTACATTTCAAAAACAGTGTGATGTCATTTCTTGTAGAGTGCGGGGTTGTTAAATGATTCTTTTGTGTTGTTTTGCAAAATCACTCTGTGTGTGTGTGTGTGTGTGTGCGCGCACACTCATGCTCCAGTTACAGCACTTGGTTAGATTAACATCAGCACACACACACACACAGAGCCTGTAGTTACCGTGTGTGTACTGTGTTCTGTTTACTGATGTTAATTCAGTGGTTCATGAGAATTATAAAGATAATTATCAACTCACTGAGGGAAAACATCTGTCTATCCATCTATGTCTGTTGTATCAGTCTGTCTGTCCATCCATCCGTCTGTCTATCTGTCCAGCTATAGTTTATTTTATTTGAGAATTGTCACAAACCACAGGAGTGAGACGGATGTAAAGGTTTATTAAAAGCAGGCTGACAAACAATTCCAAAAACATGAGGTACAGAGAAATAACTCAAACAGACGAGAGTCGTGCGATAAGCAAGCAGCGTGTACGAGGTGAAGCTGTGGACATCATCAGAAAACACAAAGTAAAAACCAGAGTAACAATGTAACAGCTTGGTCATGACCGGTACGACGCAGAGTGTGGACCTCACAAAGTATGTATGTGTGCAAGGTCCTTCTTTGCTCGCGCTGATTGTGCTCTGATTAGGAACAGGTGCTCGACATCCATTAGTCTGAATGAGCTCAAGCGCGGCGCAGTGCTGCAAGCGAGTTTAAGGCGAGCCGCTGCACGCTCTGAGCACGAACGCACATGGATGTGACAAGAATTAATTTTACTGTATTTGCTTTAATTTTATTGAAATTTGATAATAGTAGCTATTTAGTATTTTTGTTTTTCCCTGTATGTTATTTGTAGCAATTTTAAGATTTTTTAAAATCTGTATTTAAATTTTTATTTTGATTATATTAGAAATATAAAATACATAAAATAAATAAAACACATACAGTGGTGCTTGAAAGTTTGTGAACACTTTCGAATTTTCTATATTTCTGCATAAATATGACCTAAAGCATCATCAGATTTTCACACAAGTCCTAAAAGTAGATAAAGAGAACCCAGTTAAACAAATGAGACAAAAATATTATACTTGGTCATTTATTTATTGAGGGAAAATGATCCAATATTACATATCTGTGAGTGGCAAAAGTATGTGAACCTCTAGGATTAGCAGTTAATTTGAAGGTGAAATTAGTCAGGTGTTTTCAATCAATGGGATGACAATCAGGTGTGAGTGGGCACCCTGTTTTATTTAAAGAACAGGGATCTATCAAAGTCTGATCTTCACAACACATGTTTGGGGAAGTGTATCATGGCACGAACAAAGGAGATTTCTGAGGACCTCAGAAAAAGCGTTGTTGATGCTCATCAGGCTGGAAAAGGTTATAAAACCATCTCTAAAGAGTTTGGACTCCACCAATCCACAGTTAGACAGATTGTGTACAAATGGAGGAAATTCAAGACCATTGTTACCCTCCCCAGGAGTGGTCCACCAACAAAGATCACTCCAAGAGCAAGGCGTGTAATAGTCGGCGAGGCCACAAAGGACCCCAGGGTAACTTCTAAGCAACTGAAGGCCTCTCTCACATTGGCTAATGTTCATGTTCATGAGTCCACCATCAGGAGAACACTGAACAACAATGGTGTGCATGGCAGGGTTGCAAGGAGAAAGCCACTGCTCTCCAAAAAGAACATTGCTGCTCATCTGCAGTTTGCTAAAGATCACGTGGACAAGCCAGAAGGCTATTGGAAAAATGTTTTGTGGACGGATGAGACCAAAATAGAACTTTTTGGTTTAAATGAGAAGCGTTATGTTTGGAGAAAGGAAAACACTGCATTCCAGCATAAGAACCTTATCCCATCTGTGAAACATTGTGGTGGTAGCATCATGGTTTGGGCCTGTTTTGCTGCATCTGGGCCAGGATGGCTTGCCATCATTGATGGAACAATGAATTCTGAATTATACCAGCAAATTCTAAAGGAAAATGTCAGGACATCTGTCCATGAACTGAATCTCAAGAGAAGGTGGGTCATGCAGCAAGACAACGACCCTAAGCACACAAGCCGTTCTACCAAAGAATGGTTAAAGAAGAATAAAGTTAATGTTTTGGAATGGCCAAGTCAAAGTCCTGACCTTAATCCAATGGAAATGTTGTGGAAGGACCTGAAGCGAGCAGTTCCTGTGAGGAAACCCACCAACATCCCAGAGTTGAAGCTGTTCTGTACGGAGGAACGGGCTAAAATTCCTCCAAGCCGGTGTGCAGGACTGATCAACAGTTACCGCAAATGTTTAGTTGCAGTTATTGCTGCACAAGGAGGTCACACCAGATACTGAAAGCAAAGGTTCACATACTTTTGCCACTCACAGATATGTAATATTGGATCATTTTCCTCAATAAATAAATCTCATCTCATCTCATCTCATTATCTCTAGCCGCTTTATCCTTCTACAGGGTCGCAGGCAAGCTGGAGCCTATCCCAGCTGACTACGGGCGAAAGGCGGGGTACACCCTGGACAAGTCGCCAGGTCATCACAGGGCTGACACATAGACACAGACAACCATTCACACTCCCATTCACACCTACGGTCAATTTAGAGTCACCAGTTAACCTAACCTGCATGTCTTTGGACTGTGGGGGAAACCGGAGCACCCGGAGGAAACCCACGCGGACACGGGGAGAACATGCAAACTCCACACAGAAAGGCCCTCGCCGGCCCCGGGGCTCGAACCCAGGACCTTCTTGCTGTGAGGCGACAGCGCTAACCACTACACCACCGTGCCGCCCTCAATAAATAAATGACCAAGTATAATATTTTTGTCTCATTTGTTTAACTGGGTTCTCTTTATCTTCTTTTAGGACTTGTGTGAAAATCTGATGATGTTTTAGGCCATATTTATGCAGAAATATGGAAAATTCTAAAGGGTTCACAAACTTTCAAGCACCACTGTTGGGTTTTGGACACAAAATTTGATATAAAATATTTTTAAAAAATTATTATTTGCATCTGTATGGCTGAAATATTTGATGCCATCTGCAGACAGGGGTGGCACGGTGGTGTAGTGGTTAGCGCTGTCACCTCACAGCAAGAAGGTTCTGGGTTCGAGCCCCGTGGCCGGCGAGGGCCTTTCTGTGTGGAGTTTGCATGTTCTCCCCGTGTCCACGTGGGTTTCCTCCGGGTGCTCCGGTTTCCCCCACAGTCCAAAGACATGCAGGTTAGGTTAACTGATGACTCTAAATTGAGCGTAGGTGTGAATGTGAGTGTGAATGGTTGTCTGTGTCTATGTGTCAGCCCTGTGATGACCTGGCGACTTGTCCAGGGTGAACCCCGCCTTTCACCCGTAGTCAGCTGGGATAGGATCCAGCTCGCCTGCAACCCTGTAGAAGGATAAAGTGGCTAGAGATAATGAGATGAGATGAGATGAGAATATTAATTAAAAACCTTTGGAATAAACTAGTCTCATAAACACCTCTGATGTTTTGACAGAAGCCTTTCATAAATCCTCCTGTGCTGCTTCATAAAGATTTATTCCCTTTTCGTGAAGCTGTTGTGTGTAGCTTAGAGTGTCTGAGTTATTTTCACACCCACTGGTTATAAAATCAGCATGCAGTCAGTGTGTCATTAAATAGTGCAAGTCATTTCCATGTGAGTGTCTCATGTGTCGTTTGTGCTGTGTGTGTCTCAGCACGTTCAACAAACTGGCTCAGTTCTGGAGTACTTCCTGTAACAGAAGGAAGTGTGCAGTACACACACACACACCTTTCAGCCCTGAAGCTACAGACACTAACTGACACTTTCAGGAAACAGCTTACTAGACACACAGCAATCTCAACTTTCCTTAATTACCAGTTCATAATGCTGTCTTTAACATGAGTGTTCATAAGATTGGGATAAAACCTACACAAACCTTTCAGGTCATCTGACAATCTGATGTCACTTCCTGCAGGTGCTATAACATTTCCTGTCCATTAGAATATGGTCACAGTTGACTTTATAGCTCAGTGTGTGTTCTGGTCTCTTAATGGATGTGAATGCAGTGTCATGACACCGGTATGTTTCAGTTTCTGGACCCCTGAGTAAAGGAGGTTTCATTTTCATGTTATAAGAGTGCTATGATAACTGATGAACGTCTCCTGACACTGAAGTTCATCTGCCTTGAGCTAAAGCAAGTTGGTTTTGATGTTTATAATGTGACATGGCACACATTGTCATGAGATTCTAATGGAGGTTTTACGGGTATGTAGTGGGCATGTCAGATGTCATGGAGGGTTTTTGTGGCTCTGTGAACACCACTCTTGAGGACAGAGTTGCCCAGGAAGAAACCACACACCGAACATCACACACAAACATACCGTACACACATTCAGGTGAGTCACTCAGGGACTCGCCACTTCCATGACTTCCGTTCAACTCCACTAACAATGACATCACACCCACCCCGAGCCCTGATTGGCTAGTGGGGTGTGGACCGTGAGTCATCTCGCTCCATCTCATTGACCTTTGGCTCTGAAGATGAACAAACACGTCACACAGTCAGAGTTGGTGCTTACTGAGCCTCTCCCATGTGAGTGATCAGACTTCACATTCTGGGCGTCTGACACGTTCCAGCACCGTGCTGTAAATATCTCACATGACAGCTGCGTGATTACAAACACGCGTCCTGGACACGTTCAGACATGTAAACAGCAGCTCCAACAACTCTGACGTACACAGCGTAGAGTCGAGCGGTTATTCACACCTTTATTTACTCATTCAATCCACACAGCACTTTTAACTACAGACCGGAGCGTAAAACACACACAGTGACAAGAAACACGATTGACCCAAATCACTCCCATCTGATACACTGTCCACCTCCGGGGGGGCGAGAGATGGGGGAAGAGAGGGTGGGGAGTGAGAGGGGAGAAAGAGAGAGAGAGAGGGTGGGGAGAAAGAGAGAGGGAGGGTGGGGAGTGAGAGGGGAGAAAGAGAGAGGGAGAGAGAGAGAGGGTGGAGAGTGAGAGGGGAGAAAGAGAGAGGGAGAGAGAGAGGGTGGGGAGAAAGAGAGAGGGAGGGTGGGGAGTGAGAGGGGAGAAAGAGAGAGGGAGGGTGGGGAGAAAGAGAAAGAGAGAGAGGGTGGGGAGAAAGAGAGAGGGAGGGTGGGGAGAAAGAGAGGGAAAGAGAGAGAGGGTGGGGAGAAAGAGAGAGAGGGTGGGAAGAGAGAGAGAGGTAGCTAGGTAAATATGAACATAAAGAAACGAATAAATAATGAAATACATAACTCGGTAAATGCATACAGAAATAAATAAAACACAAAGCACAGATTAATATTCTGAATCATGAATATAAATGTGTTCCATATTATTTACATCTTTGGAACCATTAAAACATTTTAGAAAACAACAATAATAAATCACCATCATCATAAATATTGTTGATTTATTTATTAGTGTTTATTGCTCAGGCACGCAGCAGCCGAAGGCGAGCACACTACTGTTCTTCTTAAGTTTACTTATTCTGCCTTATTCCGACATGTTTTTTGGATCCACTCCTCCTCCTAGGGCGTTCGAGATAGAGACACTGTTCCAACTCTGAGACGTCTGGCCCGAAGTGGTGTAGTTTGCTTGTATACAGCTTTTGGATCAACGCGCCCGTTCTCTTGTTCTTGTCGTTTTTCTTTTTTTTCCCATAGAGAATGAATAGGGCTCATGAATCGAATCGTCCTACTCGCACACGCTCCATCGTAGATGCACCAAACCTCATGTGATACTTCAGGCCAACTCCCCCGACACATACATGCAATCGGTTCTGACCCGCACTCATATTTTTCCTTTCTTTTTGCTCATCCCTTTTTCCTCCATAGGCTCGCATTGATTTTTGGCCCCACTGAAAATGAATGGAGTTTCAGGAGAAAAACTTTCACTCGCCATCAATGTTTTTAACCGAGTGACCAAACTTCAAGAAACTTCACTTGATGCCTCAGGCGAAGTCCCTGCACAGATCCATCCCCTCATCTGAGACCTGCACTCGTCTTTTCCTTGGTTTTCACGCATCTCTTTTTACCTCCATAGGCTTCCATTGATTTTTGGCCCCATTCTAATGAATGGAGTTTTGCTCAGTAACACTTCAGCACACATCCACCAAACTTCATACGGCACCTCAGGCCAAATCACCATCACACACATGATATCGGTTCTGACCCGCACTCGTCTTTCTCTCGCCTTTCATCCGTCCAGTTTTTCTCCGTTTTGCCGCTAATCAGTGGAAGCTTGACTGAGTCGTTCCTCCCTTCCCCCATAGGTGATGATGCGTTTGGCAAGGATCTGCTCATCTGAGACTTTGACAGCAAATCAACTTCAACTCAATGGCCACTTTATTAGGAATACTTACACACACACAATAGCAATTAGCATATAAGCATTCATGTGTTACCATGCTAGCTGTTAGCATGTTACCCATTACGATATCATGCCTGCTGTTAGCTCGTGAGTTGTTAGCATGTTCACCATTAGTATGTTATCATGAGAGCTGTTAACATGTTAGGATTAAAAAAAAAAAAATTAGCATGGTAGCATGCAGAGTTCGCATGTTTGCTGTTAGCATGCTAACTGTTAGCATGTTAGCTGTTAGCATGTCACCCTCAGCGTGTTAGCATGCTAAAAGTTAACATATTATCCATTAGCATGTTAGCTGTTAGCATGATAGCTGTCAGCATATTAGCCTTAAAGTGTTAGAATTTTAACAAATAGCATGTTAATCATTAGCATGTTAGAATGCTAGCTGTTAGCATGTTATCTATTAGCATCTTAGCATTAACATGTTAACATGCTAGCTTTTAGCATGTTAGTATGCTAACTGTTAGCAAGCTAGTTGTTAGCATGTTGGCATTAGCATGTTGGCATGCTAGCTTTTAGCATGCTAGCATGCTAGCTGTTCTGCTACAGCTCAGCAAGCACACTTTGCATTTTCTCTGCGGAAATGCAGTCTAGTTTATTTAGCACTTAAATCATTATTTGGGGATCAAACTCAAGGCTTTACATCGAAATGTTCTGAAAGAACAAAAAAAAAATCTGTTAAACCACCAAAGGATCAGTTTACACCCAATGCTCATTAATTTACTGTCGGTTTATGAGAATTACTACAAATTATGAAGCTAAATATTTCACACGATGTCCCTCGGATGAAGAAAATTGGAAAATGTTTATTTTAAAATGGGATTATCAGTTTTAATAATAGTAATAAAGAAGACGAGTAACAGACGGCTGTAGATTCAGAGTTTTAAATCAGCTGCTTGTTCTCCTTTCACTCGTTAGTGACCAAGATCAATGTGTGAGGACTAAATCTGTACTGATGGCCCTGTGTGTGTGTGTGTGTGGTATTAACGGATATAAGCCTTGCCGGAAGAACTGTCAGATGGATCACACACAGGAAATACATGTGTGACACACTTACAGTACATAGACTACACTTTAGCTGCAGAGGGACTGAACACAAACATGTCACTGCACACATCACTTCCTGTCCTTCCTCTGAGTCCATATATATATATATATATATATATATATATATATATATATATATATATATATATATATGTGTGTGTGTGTGTGTGTGTGTGTGTGTGTGTGTGTTAAAACCCAGAATATATCTTATAAAGGAACAGGGACTGACCTGCTCTTCATGCTTCTTCTGGAAGGTTATGAGTTCAAGTCCCAGCAAAAAAATGTTCTACAATATATTCAAATAAAGAATAATAACTTTAAACTAATGCAGCCAAAGTCACGTCTCTTAAAAGAGACCAGAATCTCTTTCTCTTTAATTGAATTAAATTATTATTTCTTTGTGCAGATCTGAGCCTGCTTTTCGTAACTCACTGGCCACTTTATTAGGAACACTAATCCAGGGTAGGATTTAGAACAGCTTCATGGATTCCACACAGTGTTAGAAACATTCTTTTGAGCTTCTGCTCCACGTTGACGTGATTTTTGCATCACATACAGTAAACACTGAACATTTGTCAACTGCATGTTCATGCTGTGAATCTCCTGTCGTGCCACATCACAAGTGGTTCTCTCTTGGGTTCTGGTCGGATCTGGTGACAGGGGATACTGTTGAAGAACCCTGGACTCATCGTCATGTTCATGGAAGGTCAGAAACAGTACTGATTAAGCTCAGTTGGTATTAAGGGGTCCAGTGTGGGCCAAGAAAACATTCCTCAGACCATTACACCATGACACAAGGCCGACTGGATGGATCCATGATGCTGGTAAGAAGATTCTGACTACAATCTGCAGCAGAAATCCAGCCTTAACAGAACAAGTGATATTTTTCTCATCTTAAACTGTTCAGTGTGGCTCACGTCTGTGACCATGATAGCCTCAGATTCTTGTTCCTGGCTGACACCAGTAGAACCTGATGTGGTCTTCTGCTCTTGTAGCTCATCCGCCTTCAGGTTCGACGCAAGGTTATCCATTCTGAGATGCTTTTCTGTTCACGGTGGCTGTAAAGAGTAGCTATTGTTTGTGTTACTGGAGTCTTCCTGTGTTGGACATTGTCCTGTGAGTCATGATGGTGGCGCAAACAGATGCAGTGGCTTGGCACTCTCAGTTATACAGCAGCGTTTTTGTTTTTTGTGTTATGTTTACTTGTTCAGTATGTTCAAGCACTTGGCAGACATCTCTATTATGGATAAGCCAAACTGCTTCAAGTTAGAGATTGATGTCAGGATGACACCTCCAAAAGCCTGTACTCTATCCTACTGGAGAGCCTGCGGACTGAAAAGCCCAGTGGAATAACCATCATCCCACACGTGAGGTGTCAGAGGCGGCGTAAGGAAAGGAAGCAGAAGCGAGACAAGAGAGCTGGTGTACGAGCGAGGCTACGGGCTAACCCACACAGATCATCCCTGTTGAGTCTCTTCCTCACCAACTCCCGGTCACTCATCAAGATGGACGAAATACGACTGAGGACTACCACTCACTGCATGGGTAGCTGTGTGATGGTAATCACAGAGACTTGGCTGGATAGCACCATCCCCGACACGGCGATCAAGCTAGCAGGCCGCTCTGTTTACCGAGCAGACAGAACTGATGACTCCAGTAAGAGCAAAGGTGGAGGAGTGTGCATATACATTAATAATGACTGCTGCACATCTACGGACATTATTAGGTCACATTGCTCCCCTGACATTAAATATATGGCTTTGAACAGCAGACCTTTCTACATGCTGAGAGAGTTTACTGCCAAAATTCCACTACAGGCCAATGCTAAGTTAGCTCTGGAGGAGCTGCATGACGCCATTAATAGCCAGCCGAATGCACATCCAGAGGGAGATGTGGTTGTAGCAGGAGACTTTAATCATGTGGATTTAAAGACTGTAATGCCTAAAATGCACAATAATGTACATTTCACAACTAGAGACAAGAATATTCTGGATCAGGTTTACACCAATATTCCAGGAGCTTAGAAAGCTGTCCCATCCCCACACCTTAGCCGACTGACCACATTGCGCTGGAAATGATTCCGTCTTACAGACCTCTAATTTGCAGAACACAACCAGCTGTTAAAATTGTCCACTTCACTACTGCAGGACTGTTTTGAAAATACAGACTGGGAGTTCTTTGCACAGAGTACAGACTTGGAGGAATACAGCTCATCTATTTTAGCTTACATAACCTTCTGCACAGGTGGCACAGTGGTGTAGTGGTTAGCGCTGTCGCCTCACAGCAAGAAGGTCCGGGTTCGAGCCCCGTGGCCGGCGAGGGCCTTTCTGTGCGGAGTTTGCATGTTCTCCCCGTGTCTGCGTGGGTTTCCTCCGGGTGCTCCGGTTTCCCCCACAGTCCAAAGACATGCAGGTTAGGTTAACTGGTGACTCTAAATTGAGCGTAGGTGTGAATGTGAGTGTGAATGGTTGTCTGTGTCTATGTGTCAGCCCTGTGATGACCTGGCGACTTGTCCAGGGTGTACCCCGCCTTTCACCCGTAGTCAGCTGGGATAGGCTCCAGCTTGCCTGTGACCCTGTAGAACAGGATAAAGCGGCTACAGATAATGAGATGAGATGAAATGAGATAACCTTCTGCACCGACACTGTGTTAACCACCAAGACCATCAAGGTGTTCCCAAACCAAAAACCCTGGTTTGACAGGAACGTTCAGTCTCTGCTCAGGGCACGGGACACTGACAACAGATCTGGGAACAAGTTGGCTTACAGTACTTCCCAGAGAGAACTGAAGAAGGGCATTAAAGAAGCCAAGAGCAGATACCAGCAGGGCATTGAGGGCCACTTTGAAAACAGCAACTGCTGCAGCATGTGGAGAGGTATTAAAGCCATAACGGACTACAAGAGTAGCACCTCACTGACCAGCCATGACGCTATGCTTTCTGACACCCTGAACCAGTTCTTTGTGTGCTTTGATAACCACGTCAGCAGAGCGAGAGCTGAAATATCATCCAAGGAGGAGCCTGTACTTGTCTTGCAGCACAGTCAGGTGATATCCACTCTGAGGAAGATCGACATCACCAAAGCAGTTGGACCAGACAGGGTGCCAGGCTGCACAATGAAGTCATGTGCTGACCAACCAGCAGGGGTGTTCACTAACATCTTCAACTTGTCCCTGCAGCAGGCTGTTGTTCCCACATGCCTTAAATCCACCATTATTGTCCCTGCGCCCAGAAAGCAAGCAGTCAGGTGTCTCAGTGACTATTGTCCAGTTGCCCTGACACCAACTATTATGAAGTGCTTTGAGAGGCTTGTACTATCTTACATCAAGGCCAACATCCCCATTGATCGGGACAGCCACCAGTTTGCCTACTGTGGAAACAGATCAATGGAGGATGCAATCTCAGTTGCATGTCACACAACCCTGTCTCATCTGGAACATCCCAACACATACATCAGGATGCCATTCATCGATTTTAGCTCTGCCTTCCATTCAGTAGTCCCCCATGAATTGGTAAACAAGTTCATCAACTTTGGATTAACCACCATACTCTGCTCATGGGTTTTGGATTTCCTCACTAACAGACCACAAAACATCACAGTGGGCAACCACACATCGCCCACTCTCACCCTGAACACAGGAGTTCCACAGGGCTGTGTCCTTAGCCCAGCCCTTTTCACTCTATTGACTGCACACCCATCCACTCCTCTAATACGCTAGTGAAGTTCACTGATGACACTACTATAGTGGGACTGATATCAGAAAATTACAAGAAGCCCTACAGAGAGGATGTTCAACACTTGGTCCAGTGGTGTTCGGACAGTAACCTTGTCCTGAGCACAGCTAAAACAAAGGAGGTCATTATGGGCTTCAGGAGAACCAGGAAAGCGACACCGCCCCCCTCTACATAAATGGTGAAAAGATGGAGGTCAACATCAAATTCCTGGGACTCCACATCACAAATGATCTGACATGGACCCTTCACGCCTCACACCTGGTGAAGAAAGCTCAGCAGAGGCTTTTCTTCTCGAGAAAGCTTAAAAATGCCAAACTCCCCTCTCAGCTCTTAGTGAACTTCTACAGGAGCACAGTAGAGAGTGTTCTCTGCTACTGCATCACAGTTTGGTACACCATACTGTGAGGCAGTAGCAGAGAAAGCTGTCTTTTGTAGTACACCAAACTATGACGTACGGTAAAACATCAGGGTGGACAACCTGGACTGTCGAGAACCCAAGAGATTTGGAACGGATAGTTAAGACTGCACAGAGGATTGTAGGGGTAAGTGACCAAATCTGGAGAAAGTTTATGCTAACCATTTATGTAAGAAGGCTAACAACATTATCAAGGACTCAACACGCCCAGGTCATAAACTGTTTGGCCCCCTCCTATCAGGCAAGATATACAGAACCATCAGAACACGCAGAAAAAGACTGAGGAACAGCTTCTTCCTGAGAGCTGTACCCTACATTACCCACACACACACGTACAGACACACACCCCTAAGTTACTGCTAACGCACTGATCACTTTCCATTCAGGACTGTAAATACAATTTCTACAATCTGTGCAATATCTGCTTAAACTGCACTTTATTTTACTTCCTTGATCACTTTACACATCGGAATGTAAATATGCCGAGTACAATTGTGCACTCCCCCCCCCCCCCATACACACTTTATCTTGTATTTTATTTATATTCATTTTATTGCTGCTGTTTTCTCTGAGTGCTATCAAACTAAGTTTTGTTGTGTAACTACAATGACACTAAAGTCTTATCTTATTAATGCAGCACAAGTGCCAGTTTACACCATGCTGTGAGTTTTCCGGGGGTTTTTTGGTTTTTTTTTTTTTAACACATTCTGGTGATCCAAAATAGGTTTGGATCGGATCCTGCATCTTGTTTAGAGAAAAAAACGTCAAATGTAAATGCACAGAAAGTATTTTGTGATTTCATCACTCACTCTGAGCGAGAGGACTTCCTGAAACGAGAACTTGTTTGGATTTGTTTTGCATATTATACACTGTTTTGCATATTGGACATTTAGTTTTGCATATTGGACATTTAGTTTTGAATATTGGACATGAAAATGAGAAAGGACACTGAGCAAATGCATGACATCATTCAAACAGCTGGAAAGAGATTAAATGGAACTGATCTGATGTGTAAAAGAGCCACTTTTTTTTTTTTTGGTTGTTTTTCCAGAAGGTATTTGAAACGAGCAGAACATGAGTTAAAGAAATGAAATCCTGCTCATATTGCATTGCAGCTCTGTTTTAAATGTGTCAGAGTCTTTGTCCCTTCTTGCCCTTGACGGAAACTGTCAGATTTCGTACATGGTTTCAGGTGAAATTTGTTAGATGAGCCCTGGAACCTGAGTGAAGCCCAAGGGCTCAATTCGACCTGGCTAAACACCTCAGGAAGATCATTTTCTTGTCAAAAAAACAAAACAAAACAAACAAACAAAAGAGGTATATGACAGTAAAGATGTACACTAAATATGTAGATATTGTATGTGAAGTGAAGCAATCTGCGAACAGCTCTCAGAAAGCACTAGAGCTGAATTCTGGAAACCACACACAAAAACAAAAAGACGCTCTGCCAGTAATACACTTCAACATCACAACAAAACCATAATTCATCAAAATGATGTATAAAGATCATAAAGATCAAAAACCTCATAAGCTCATGATTTGTTCAGGTTTTCGAAGGGCTGTGGCGTGCCATAAGTCAATATCAGTTCAGTTTGCAATCAAAATGTCAGCAGAGAGGAGTGCGTCCATATTCAGTACAGACGACAGATTTAAAACATTCAAATAAAAAGACTTGAATAACAGAACAGAACAGAACAGAACAGAATGAACGAGTGATTATTTCCCATCCGATGTTGTGCTTGATGCAGTGACGTTCGTGATTAAACACCTCAGGGGATCGGAATGTTCAGGTACTGTTGTGGTTGATGCTGATCATCAAAACAAGAACTCATTTCCTTTCGTGAACTCAAACCTGCACAATTCAGCAGTGAGGTTCTTGTTCTATCAGTGGATTAGAACATGATTGCAGAAGTGGTGTGGCGCTTTTCAGTGGCATTTCATAGAACTTCACTGGAACTTGTAAATACACAGAAGAGAAATGGTTCAGGTCAGAAAAACGTCTGCAGGGTTTTTTTTTAATCTACAGTGAAAGGAACTCAGTTTCAGCAACTTCTATGTTTGTTATTGAAAACACTTCCGGTGCAGACAGTAGATACACTTCAAATTTACACACATATTGCGACAATGTTTATTGTTAAAAGCGCTATACAAATAAACCTTAACTTGACATACTGATAAATATGAACAAAAGAGTGTGTTTCCATACACACACACAGAAAGACACACTTAAAAAAGAAAAAGGAAAAAAGTATTGAGGCACGATATTAAAAATAAATATAAACCAGTGTGACATTATAAAAGACACTGCCATTTTATTGGTTGGAAAGATTTCACGTGACAGGGAGCAATCATGGTGAAGGAGCTTCCTAAAGCTGCAGACCTGTAGCAAAGACCTTAAACATCGCCGTCACTCAAGGGAGTAACTTTGATTTTGACATTGGTGGGGACACAAAAGTGATCCAAGGCAGAGCTTCCAAAAGGTGGCAGTAAAGGACCATGGATTTGTTGTATCTAGCCTAGCCTAGTAGTAGTAGAAAGAGGTCTCTGTAAAATGGTGAACACAGCAGACTCAGCAGCAGACTCAGCAGCTGTCACGCTGTTGATTCTGAAATGCAAGTTGCACATCTGCATGGCCATGCAGTAGCCTACATCTGACTACTTACATTCTGTAAAACCATTAGGTCTATAAATTTAACATTCATTCATCGAGGATATTATCTAACACCAAGTTACATTGCTCCAGCATTCCTTTTCCCTGCAGCTATGCAGTAGCCTAGCTCTGATGCGTCCTGTCACGTTGCTAAACCTGCCTAAGGAGCCGCAGCAATACTTTTATGAAGGGTTTCCATACATCAAAAGGATTTTGTTGAGTTTTTAAAGCTCGACAGAAACCCTGCACTTATATTCTTGACTTTGAAGAAGAATGAACGAATGTCTCGTTTCTTGGGAGGGGGGCCGTCGTCCATGATACTCAAGTCAGCATGCGAGTCGTAGGGCAAGCATGCATGGACATCGAAATCCAGCTCAATCTGTAGGCTGACGGAGAGTGGGGGGTGCGTGGGGTAGGTCAGGTGCGTATGTGTGAGATATGGGGGGTTGATGGGCGGGTAGTCACGGCTGCTGTGGGAAGTGTGCTGCTTTTACAGCAGATGGAGTGACAGCTGGGATAGCCAACCATGTAAGTTAGCGAGAAACAGGTAGCTAATCAGAGAATGATATCTACGTTAGAGGGGGGATTATTAGCAGTGTCATACATTTAACCCTTTGTGTGCCATATAATCATTGCTCAGGTTAGGACATCGGTTTTATTGATCGTGATTACACAGTAGCGGCTGAATATTGGTAGGGACACGTCCCTAGCGTCCCTACCCAAAATTACGCCCTAGCCGTCACTACAACGGGTTCAATTGGAAACACAAGTACGCCATGCAAGATTTCACAGCGTGCTCACAGACTGATGATGAGGCATGTCAGAGAGTCACTCAAAAAGAGTTGCAGGACGACCTGAAAGCAGCAGGAATAAGAGTTACACAGAGAACCATCAGCAATGAACTGCACCACAATCGTCTCCATTCCTGCACCTCACACTCAACTCCTCTGCTGAAAGAAGCAGCACAGGGACGCATGTCAAGAAGCACTGAGACAAAGCCCAAGTCTTTTAGACACTGAAGCATGGGGGTGGGAGCATCATGATACAAAGCATCCTGCTTTTCTGCAAACGGTACTGGGGCATTACACACCATCAGAGGGAAGGTGAATGGAGCAGTGTCCCGGGACAGACTGTATGAGAGGAGCATTTCATCTCATTGTCCAAGAAATTGAACCTGGTGAAAAGACGGATGTCTCAACAAGACAACGAGCTCAAACATACAGCCACAATAACTGATTTTATGTTTTATATATATGACACACACTATTTATTTTCTTCCTTCCTGTCCAGTGAGTTAGTATCGTGATATACCGTAAACCCCGACAGGGTGATGAGGACCTCAATCTGAAGGCGTCATCTTACATTTTCCCTCTGATGACACGGCTATGTAGTGTAAAAATCAATCATTTATTTTATTGATATAAAAAATGATTTTATTTCTTCCATTAATGACATGGTCCATAGCAACAGTCTGTTATACAGAATGCCGTAGCTGACCAATCAGAATCGAGTATTCAAATGAGCTGTGGGTAATGGGTGATATGGAAGGAGTTTCTAAGATGTTTCTTCACCTTTCTGGAGGGTTCAGCAGCTCACTGGAGAGCAATGAGTCGGACTGAAACACCCCCAGCCCCTCCCACCACATACACAAAGAATAAATGACAGATAAGGATGAGCTTTGGCTTATATTGAAAAGGTTTTTAAATAATTCTACAGAGTATATTCATGATTTTTCTGCCACTTCACAGGCACAACTTTTCACACACACAGAGTTTGAAGAAACACTGCTGCATCTATTCTTCATTCCTATCCCCTGTGACATCACTTCCTGTCAGACCGGAACAGAGAGAGAGAGAGAGCAGTGTGGGGGAAGAACGAGGGGATCGATTTGCTTTTGCTTTCACTTTGGACTCTCAGCAGCTGACTCACCGAGTATCTGTCCACACACACACACACACACACGAGCAAAAAATTAGCTGAAAGGACAGAAAAGCCCACTCTGAACCTTCTACATGGCTTTCAAATACCCGGAAGCACGACGAGATGAGAGTAAGGTGAGCTTGGGTTTCACTTTTACACACACGCAGAGTCTCACACACACACACACACCTTGGAAAGTTTGAGGAGCTCAAATTCGTTTCTCCAGCTGTCATGTGACTCTGTGTGTGTCAGATGTCACGAGGAAACAAAAACTGCACTCAGTGAATGCATTTTATAATTCTGATTAAAAGGATTCAGTTTCAAATGTGTGTGTGTGTGTGTGTGTGTGTGTGTGTGTGTGTGTGTGGTCCCTCAGGTGGAGGATTATCATGGTGTGAAGGTCCCTGATCCGTACTGGTGGCTGGAGGACCCTGATAGTGATGAGACCAAGGTGATGCAATAAATAATGATACAACCCCGATTCCAAAAAAGTTGGGACAACGTACAAATTGTAAATAAATCTCAAAAACTGATATTGTATTCACAATAGAACATAGACAACATATCAAATGTCGAAAGTGAGACATTTTGAAATTTCATGCCAAATATTGGCTCATTTGAAATTTCATGACAGCAACACATCTCAAAAAAGTTGGGACAGGGGCAATAAGAGGCTGGAAAAGTTAAAGGTACAAAAAAGGAACAGCTGGAGGACCAAACTGCAACTCATTAGGTCAATTGGCAATAGGTCATTAACATGACTGGGTATAAAAAGAGCATCTTGGAGTGGCAGCGGCTCTCAGAAGTAAAGATGGGAAGAGGATCACCAATCCCCCTAATTCTGCGCCCACAAATAGTGGAGCAATATCAGAAAGGAGTTCGACAGTGTAAAATTGCAAAGAGTTTGAACATATCATCATCTACAGTGCATAATATCATCAAAAGATTCAGAGAATCTGGAAGAATCTCTGTGCGTAAGGGTCAAGGCCGGAAAACCATACTGGGTGCCCGTGATCTTCGGGCCCTTAGACGGCACTGCATCACATACAGGCATGCTTCTGTATTGGAAATCACAAACTGGGCTCAGGAATATTTCCAGAGAACATTATCTGTGAACACAATTCACCGTGCCATCCGCCGTTGCCAGCTAAAACTCTATAGTTCAAAGAAGAAGCCGTATCTAAACACGATCCAGAAGCGCAGACGTCTTCTCTGGGCCAAGGCTCATTTAAAATGGACTGTGGCAAAGTGGAAAACTGTTCTGTGGTCAGACGAATCAAAATGTGAAGTTCTTTATGGAAATCAGGGACGCCGTGTCATTCGGACTAAAGAGGAGAAGGACGACCCGAGTTGTTATCAGTGCTCAGTTCAGAAGCCTGCATCTCTGATGGTATGGGGTTGCATTAGTGCGTGTGGCATGGGCAGCTTACACATCTGGAAAGACACCATCAATGCTGAAAGGTATATCCAGGTTCTAGAGCAACATATGCTCCCATCCAGACGACGTCTCTTTCAGGGAAGACCTTGCATTTTCCAACATGACAATGCCAAACCACATACTGCATCAATTACAGCATCATGGCTGCGTAGAAGAAGGGTCCGGGTACTGAACTGGCCAGCCTGCAGTCCAGATCTTTCACCCATAGAAAACATTTGGCACATCATAAAACGGAAGATACGACAAAAAAGACCTAAGACAGTTGAGCAACTAGAATCCTACATTAGACAAGAATGGGTTAACATTCCTCTCCCTAAACTTGAGCAACTTGTCTCCTCAGTCCCCAGACGTTTACAGACTGTTGTAAAGAGAAAAGGGGATGTCTCACAGTGGGAAACATGGCCTTGTCCCAACTTTTTTGAGATGTGTTGTTGTCATGAAATTTAAAATCACCTAATTTTTCTCTTTAAATGATACATTTTCTCAGTTTAAACATTTGATATGTCATCTATGTTCTATTCTGAATAAAATATGGAATTTTGAAACTTCCACATCATTGCATTCTGTTTTTATTTACAATTTGTACTTCGTCCCAACTTTTTTGGAATCGGGGTTGTAATAATGATGATAATAATAACAATAAAGCACAGGTGAGAAGCTGGTCCAGTTCGGTCATCAGGTCTGCGAACATTCAACTTATTTACTTCCATTTTTGAATGTGCAGGACTTTTTTTTTTTAAACCTCAGATTATACAGTATTACAAATGTCCCATTTCATTATTATCTTAATGATCAAATTTAGAACATTTGTTTGTATTGTTATTAGATTTAATTTTTATTCTTTAACGTTTAATTTCTTTTAACATTCCGTTTAATTTTATTTTTCATTTTTAGAGGGGCTATTAATTTAGTGAGGTTTTTTTTTTTTTAACTTTTATACACTCCCTCCCCATTTTCTCTCTATTTATTCTTTTGACGCTCAACTTTAGAATGATGAAAGAAACAATATTTAAAAATTATTTTTAGAATATTAAAGCAACCGTCTGTTATGGCATTTTGCAACCATATATTATTTTTTAACTAAAAATTACAATAAATAAAATCAACAAACACGGAAGGTAGATGTGCGTAACATACATAGATTACAATACAAGAACAAACTTCAGATCCTGAAAAGAAGATTAAGAAGAGAATGGGTGCGTGTGTGTGTGTGTGTGTGTGTGTGTGTGTGTTTGTGTAGGTGTTTGTAGAGGAGCAGAATAAACTGACCATGCCGTTCCTGGATCAGTGTGAGGTCCGAGAGCAGTTTCATCAACGCCTCAAAGAACTGTACAACTACCCCAAATACAGCTGCCCCTATAGGAGAGGAGACCGGTATACGCGCGCACACACACACACACACACACACACACAGTGTGCTCTGAATAAACTGTACTTGTAGGAAATAAAACCTGTGTGTCTGTTTTGACTAATTTTCAGTCATGGTCTCGTTACCTTGCAGGTATTTTTACTTCCATAACGAGGGACTGCAGAATCAGAACGTGTTGTACGTCCAGGACTCTCTGGACAGTCTGGCTTCTGTCTTCTTCGATCCTAACACACTGTCTGAGGATGGAACTGTTGCTCTCAAGAGTGGGTTCTCAACCTAACACACACACACACACACACACACACACTCTGCTTTCTCTCTCTCTCTCTCCATTTATATTTGCCTCTGTCTGTCTCAGTGGGCCGTCTGTCAGAGGAGTGTGAGTATTTTGCGTACGGTCTGAGCAGCGCCGGTTCTGATTGGGTGACGGTGAGGTTTATGAAGGCTGATGATCTCACTCAGCTTCCTGATGTCCTGGAGAGAGTGAAGTTCAGCTGCCTCGCCTGGAGCCATGACGCCAAGGGCATCTTTTACAACTGCTACCCCCTGCAGCACGGCAAGGCCGACGGTAACGCTTTCCGTGTGTGTATGTGTGTGTGTGTATATTCAACAGCTAAAATTTAAACTAATAATAAATGTTTATTTCCTGTATGTATTAAAACTCCATTGTAAGTTATATCCAGTACACACAGGCTGCTTTAATATTTAATCCTGTTTATAAATGTAATTAAAATAGAACGATATAAAAAGTATAAATAAAAGCTGAATTCATTTTAATATTTAAAAACTAGGTACACTTGAAATATAAAATTTTTTTTGATTGACACTGATGAAACATCTTGTACAAAAATTGAATTTAGAATAATATAAGAATATTTGATCACACATCAGCATCAGTTTCACGTGAAAGGGGAGATGCTGAGATTCACACACACAGGTTTTACTTTTTAAAGGTGCAGTGCGTAAGAATTGGCCCAAACAAACAGGGGGCAGTATATCACCTGAAAGTTGGGGTGTCTACCCCATCATAAGAAACATGGAAATGCACAGTCCCTCCTCCCGCTTCACCCCAAACACAGCCTCATCAGCACTCTCATCAGATCATCAGGCACTGAATCGAACACAAAGCTGTTGGTTACTGATCCACTCCTGGGTTCATACAGTCAGCTTTACACTCATCAACTACTAACACTAGCGGTGCTGTAGCTCCGGACCCAGTTTTGGGCGTCGGTTCCCTCCAGGCCTTGGTTCGCCGTGGGTGATGCCCGTGCTCCTCGCTATGGACTGCAGTGAGCTCGTTGCTCATTTTAACACCGTGGTTGTCCAGCGCTCTGTGCAGCAGTGCTTTATTGCTTGGCGTGATGTTCTGAGCGATGTTGCTTGGTGGCGTCGTGGTGGCTGTGCAGGTGGTTTGGGACGTACCAGCGCTCTGCGTGGCGGTGCTTCTGTGCTCGCTTTGTGGATCCATGGCGTGGTGTTCCGAGTGATGTTGCCGGCGTCGTCGCGGCGGCTGTGCTGGCGGTGTGGGACTTGTTTTCATGCGCCTTTTGGTGGGACTGTGGCTGCTACGCCATTGGAATGACATCCTGACCTTTATTTGGTGGACTTTTTTTTCTCTCTCTATAATTGTAAAGTGACCTTGGGGTTTTGAGAAAGGCGCTATATAAATTTAACTTATTATTATTATTATTATTATTATTATTAACAAACAGCAGTGCAGGAATAATACAATTCAACCAAACTGCTGAACTCTGAGTGGGTCAAGAGAATATCACCATCTTATCATCTTCACGTGTGCCATCAGCCTGTAGTTTACCTCATCCGCTTGCTTAGCTCAGTTTTTAGAGCTGTTGTTTCGTGCCGAGTTTGTTTAAATAGCATTGCTTGGCATTGCAGTTCAGTTTCTCCTGGTAGGCTCCCTTTTCCAAAAATACAACATAGCGACACTAAAATGGTTTCCACAAATCTACGTTTCGGTGCCTGGATTCCAGATGTTTCTGTGAATTGTAGCAAATCATTTGCTTCTCGTTTCCTTTGTTTTCAGCTGTCTGTAAAAAGATAGCTCAGAGGCTAACGTGTGACTTCCGTGTGCGGCGATATCACGGGCATTCTTATTCTCCCTTCATGTTGGACTGAGGGCAGACTGGACACTACAGTGACTCACTGTCACCTCTTGAAGTCCAAAGTGGTATTATAAGATGAACAGAGCGTCCGGGGGGAGCTGGTTAGCATGCTAACTTCAGGAGACGGCTCATCTCTGCAACACGATACAGAGACGTCTCTGACATAATTATTTCTTCACAGAATTATTTCACATTCTGTTGAGAACTTTAGTTCATTTAATTGAATGTTTTCAACTAAAATTCTTACAAATCCTTAAACACAGCACCTTTAAAAATGTAAATATTTAAATTACAGTAGATGGACAGTGTTGTGTTGTAAAAATGACTGACATTCTTTGAAAGTATATAAACCTTATTTATATTATTGTTTCACTGATTTAAAAAAAAATTACACTGATGTGGCGTAACCTGAGATCTAAAATCCAAAATAATGTTTTTAATTAATTAATTTTTGAACTCAAAAACATAATTAAATTATTACTTTAACATTTCACCAGGTGTCTGTCTTAAGGTTTAAGTATATGTCTCTTTTTTAATGCCTAAGTAACATCATCATCATCATCATCATTTCACTGCAGGCACGGAGACGACCACCAACCTGAACCAGAAACTCTACTACCATGTGATCGGCACCAGCCAGTCAGAGGATGTGTTGGTGGCGGAGTTCCCAGAGCATCCGAAATGGCACAGCAGCGTCACTGTGAGAGAAACAGCACTGTCACATGACCTCACGTCATGAAAAAAGACACACACCCTTTTTCACCTAAATTTATACAAACCAGTGACAGAAACAAGGAGAGTGAGACAGATTACTGACCGCGGGCTTCGTTTATTCAGTTGGATATGAATGGATTTATTCATAAATCGTTCATACGAGAAATTTAATATTCATGAAAATCCTATAAGTTTTGAAAAATTGTTCATATCCGGCTCGTGTTCCCGAGTGTGTAAATTTACACATAATCAAACTAACTTAAAAAAACCTCGACCTAAACGACTTCAGATCATATAATCTGCATGGATTACTGCACTTTTATATCTGGAATATAGTCTGGAGTTTAAACTGTTTCTTTTTATGGAGTTTACAGCGTTTAGCCGTCGCCCTGATCCACTCATGCCAGTTCACTACATCAGAGACCAAGAGCAACATCTGGAACATTCAGCATATCTAAAAATAAAGAAAGTGAGCTGAAACAAACCCATAAATTAAGACGAATAAAACTAATTTAGTTACGATAACAAACGGCGGTTGGTCTCTCTGCGCACAGCCGTGAGCCGTAAACAAACACCTCAGCTGATGGAGGATTTAGCGCACACTTCTTCCTCTTCTGCTTACTATTATTATTAATGCTCATATTATACACTATTATATATTTTTATTGGCAGAGAAGTGAATCAGAATAACTTCTGCTTTTCAGCTTTTACCCTGATCACTCATTTCGTGCTCCCACCTGCCTGTACACTTTACCTTTAATGGACTTTTATGGGCGTCACTACATGCAAATGAGCTGTCTTTACACTTTCAGAGGAAATCAGTGTTTTTGAAATGTTTGTAAATCCAGCTGAATATTTCAGTTCAATCCAGCTGAGACAAATACTTACACACGACTTTACTAAAAGAAGATTGACAGAGTTCAGGTTGATCACATGACCTCAGCACGATGTGATTTATTGCATTAACTATGAGTTTAATCGCATATTAAATTGTGTGAACATTTACTCGTGAAGTTTGTAATTACAACCCCAATTCCACAAAAGTTAGGACGAAGTACAAATTGTAAATAAAAACGGAATGCAATGATGTGGACGTTTCAAAATTCCATATTTTATTCAGAATAGAACATAGATGACATATCAAATGTTTAAACTGAGAAAATGTATCATTTAAAGAGAAAAATTAGGTGATTTTAAATTTCATGACAACAACACATCTCAAAAAAGTTGGGACAAGGCCATGTTTCCCACTGTGAGACATCCCCTTTTCTCTTTACAACAGTCTGTAAACGTCTGGGGACTGAGGAGACAAGTTGCTCAAGTTTAGGGAGAGGAATGTTAACCCATTCTTGTCTAATGTAGGATTCTAGTTGCTCAACTGTCTTAGGTCTTTTTTGTCGTATCTTCCGTTTTATGATGCGCCAAATGTTTTCTATGGGTGAAAGATCTGGACTGCAGGCTGGCCAGTTCAGTACCCGGACCCTTCTTCTACGCAGCCATGATGCTGTAATTGATGCAGTATGTGGTTTGGCATTGTCATGTTGGAAAATGCAAGGTCTTCCCTGAAAGAGACGTCGTCTGGATGGGAGCATATGTTGCTCTAGAACCTGGATATACCTTTCAGCATTGATGGTGTCTTTCCAGATGTGTAAGCTGCCCATGCCACACGCACTAATGCAACCCCATACCATCAGAGATGCAGGCTTCTGAACTGAGCGCTGATAACAACTCGGGTCGTCCTTCTCCTCTTTAGTCCGAAGGACACGGCGTCCCTGATTTCCATAAAGAACTTCAAATTTTGATTCGTCTGACCACAGAACAGTTTTCCACTTTGCCACAGTCCATTTTAAATGAGCCTTGGCCCAGAGAAGACATCTGCGCTTCTGGATCATGTTTAGATACGGCTTCTTCTTTGAACTATAGAGTTTTAGCTGGCAACGGCGGATGGCACGGTGAATTGTGTTCACAGATAATGTTCTCTGGAAATATTCCTGAGCCCATTTTGTGATTTCCAATACAGAAGCATGCCTGTATGTGATGCAGTGCCGTCTAAGGGCCCGAAGATCACGGGCACCCAGTATGGTTTTCCGGCCTTGACCCTTACGCACAGAGATTCTTCCAGATTCTCTGAATCTTTTGATGATATTATGCACTGTAGATGATGATATGTTCAAACTCTTTGCAATTTTACACTGTCGAACTCCTTTCTGATATTGCTCCACTATTTGTGGGCGCAGAATTAGGGGGATTGGTGATCCTCTTCCCATCTTTACTTCTGAGAGCCGCTGCCACTCCAAGATGCTCTTTTTATACCCAGTCATGTTAATGACCTATTGCCAATTGACCTAATGAGTTGCAGTTTGCTCCTCCAGCTGTTCCTTTTTTGTACCTTTAACTTTTCCAGCCTCTTATTGCCCCTGTCCCAACTTTTTTGAGATGTGTTGCTGTCATGAAATTTCAAATGAGCCAATATTTGGCATGAAATTTCAAAATGTCTCACTTTCGACATTTGATATGTTGTCTATGTTCTATTGTGAATACAATATCAGTTTTTGAGATTTGTAAATTATTGCATTCCGTTTTTATTTACAATTTGTCCTTTGTCCCAACTTTTTTGGAATCGGGGTTGTGCTTGATGAGCAATAAACTAGGTTTAACATCTACAAATCAACACACACACACCATGTAACTTTACATTATTGTGCAGTGTATCATGATTAACATGAAGGATAATAAAAATGAAAAATAATTTCCAAATCATGGAATGTAATAGTATGAAGTATTGACACTCACTCTGTCTCTGTGTGTGTGTGTGTGTGTGTGTGTGTGTGTGTACAGATCTCAGATGATGGACGTTATGCCGTGTTGTCCATCACTGAAGGTTGTGAGCCTGTAAACCAGTTGTGGTACTGCGACTTACACCAGCTTCCTAACGGCATCTCAGGTGTGTGTGTGTGTGTGTGTTTATTCTCCACCAAGCAACATGTGGAAAAGGGAACAGTGTACGTCAGACACTCGGACCAAACCACACTGATGAACCAACCCTGTTTACTGATACTGAGCTGCTAGTGGAGAACAAGACACGCCCCCAGGGGCGGGGCATATACATTCTCAATAGCATTTTATTGGACGATCCTGAACTTTAGCACGAATCATCAAAATGATGAACGAAAGTTAAAAGGAGAATATCTTCAAAAGGAGACAGATATTTACTCTCGTCATGGTGTTTGTTTTAATATTCAAGTTCTGAGTAAGGAGTACTGTGAATATTGAGTAATTTATTTTCTACTTCCACACTTTTACTCAACAGTTTATCTGGGTGGCCTTTCATTTTATTGAGTCATTATTTTTAAAGAAGAGCACTTGAGAAAGGGTTTTGGCGTCGGGGTACAGCAGGTCGTTCAGGCTGTGGGTTCGTGTTCGTTCAGTGACGAGAGCAGCAGCGAGGTCTGGCACATTATATTAAAATACACATTAAACGTTCCAGTGTCTCGAGATGGAGATAAATATCTCGACGATGTTGTGAGTGACAGTTGTCATGTTCATGAGTTATTCTTGAACGGAGAAGAAGGGGATCAGTCTGACTTCTGCCCCCTACTGGACACATTATTTTACAGGGAGGGGGCACGCACCTGACCCCTCACACAGCTGCAGACGAATAAACACGGCGTTTCTCATCACTGACCTCGTCTGAAAGTGATCCGAGTGAAGAGATGAAACGAATCATGCGTGATGAGGCGGAGGTGAACATCACGTCTGTGTGTCTCTTCCTGTGTAGGTTTGTTGCCGTGGGTGAAGCTGGTGGAAACGTTCGAGGCGCAGTATTCCTACGTGACCAACGAGGGCACCGTGTTCACGTTCCGCACGAACCTGGACGCTCCGCGGTACCGTGTCATCAACATCGACCTGCAGAAGCCTGAGAGGGAGAACTGGAGCACGCTGATCCCTCAACACCACAAAGATGTCCTGGGTAATTTCTCACACGCACACACACACACACACACACAGAGGTAGACTGAGAGAGAGAGAGAGAGAGAGAGTAATTTTGGAGCACCTCCTTTTCCTAAAAGACTTGGCTAGTTGCTCATTTCCCAAACACACACACTTCCTCTTTTTAGAACTGATTTCCTAACTCCTGTTTCAAGTGAAAATGATGAAAAAGCCTCTGTAGTGCTGGTTTGGTTGACTTTTTTCTCAGATGATGTGACTCAGAACTTTCACTGGCTTGTGTTTCTCTGAATGGGAAAGAGGAAATGAGTAGCTTGAATTCAACCGGTGTGGATTCTGGATAACAATGGGTTTTGACATGTACACCATGCTGACGCTAACGTTCCCGCTAACGCTGAAGTATGACATTGGAGCTCGCGGCGTGTTATGAAAGCGAGCTCGTCTGTCACAGCGTCTTTAACAGCGGTCACATCGCGTTGTTTGTCACAGCGTACGTGAAGAAACTGAACAAACAAAGATGTGAAAAAAATATATAACTTATAGAACTGGAAATGTTTTTTTTGTTCATCTGTTTGTTTGTTTTCATAAATCTGGTTTTCTTCTTGGGCGTGGCTTTGGGAATCGAGTTTTGTCAAACTTTCTTTCTCCAACAATCTTTTGTTAATCTGTCTTCTGAACTCACATTTTTAATGTTTCCATGAATCTGAATTTATTTATCTGCTTTTGTTAATCTGGATTTGCTCACGTCTTTGTTAACCGAGGTCTGCGATATGTTTTTCTTTAAACCTGGCTCTGTTAATCCGTCTTTGTCAGTCTGAATTTGTTAAAGGTACAATCATCAAGATTTTTCATTTCTTACTCGCACAAATACTGTAAAATGAGAAGTTATGTTGAAATGATAAATAATAATAGTTAAAGCCATTGTCTCAGAACAAATACCGTCCGGTCCGGATTTTTTGTTTGTATTGGCTTCTTGTCAGTTATTTTATAGACACGCCCTTTACATCCTCACAAATCATTCTGAAGAGAAGTTGTACAGTTATCAAGCTGTACTGGTAACTCTGCTTTCAAGCAGTTGAATGTCTGCATACACGCTAGTTAGCATGCGAACTCGAAAAGTTTGGGGGCGGAGCTTTGCGTACATTTGGGGGGGTCAATGAGTAAAAAATTTTAACTCTTTTAACTCCACCCAGTTCACAGCGAGAGACCTTTATTTTTCAGACATCCAGTCTAATGCACCTTTAATCTGTCTTTGTTAATCTTGCTCTTGTTAAATGATTTCCCGGTAGGGTTTGTGGAATGCGTCAATCAGAACTTCCTGCTTGTGAATTACGTCCGTGATGTGAAGGACACGCTCCAGCTGTACGAACTCTCGACCGGACACTGGATTCGTGAGCTGCCGTTAGACGTGGGCACGGTGGCGGGGCTCAGCTCCAAGAAGAAATACGCCGACATCTTCTACAAGTTCACCTCCTTCACCACACCCGGTTGATGCATCATTCACCTTCATCATCACCATCATCATCATCATTATAATAACAGCTTCCTGATGCTGCTTTTAAATTAATTACACATTCTTAGGGTTCTTTGAATTAAGTCCACACATGAGAGAATAAAGCAGCCAAATTACAGACAGTTATTTCATTGTTTTAATAAAGCAGTGACGTTAAATCCAGTTATTGGTGTTTTTAAGCTTCCTCTGTTCCCTCCGCTGTTTAATGCATGTACAATGCAAAATTAAAGTGTGTTATTAATCTGTGTGTGTAAAACTTTCACCTGCAGGAATCATCTATCACTATGACGTGAGCAAACCGGACGCAGAGCCCACAGTGTTCAGACAGGTGGAGGTGAAGGGCGTGCAGGTCTCTGATTATCAGACCAGCCAGGTATATACACACACACACACACAAAATTCTTGTCTTTGGTGGATCTGTATTCCATGATTATAACTAGGGATGTCCCGATCAGGTTTTTTTGCCCTCCGATCCGATACCGATCATTTGATTTTGAGTATCTGCCGATACCGAGTCCCGATCCGATACTTCTTATAATCCCTAAAAAATAAAGACGAGGAAAGAAACGGATCCAGGATGTTCCTCATTTTTTATTTAACACCTTATTTTAACATCCAACAACTCCATTAGCAAACAGAGCACTTACGTGAGGCAGTTTGAACAATAAATAACAAATTTAAAAAAATAACCTTAAAATACCTGGCAGGAATGTAAACAAATAAAAAAAAAAATAAAGTGCCACAGTGCCGGTAATTTGCTTTTAAGAACGCATCTCACAGTGGTGTACAGTAATTTCAATTAAGGAAATGAACGTTTTTCTTGATGAAAACAAGCATTTCTACCCTTTCAGGTTTGAGCCCGTTTCTTTTGTCATCCAAAAAAAAAAAAAGATCTCATGCTTTGCTTTCCGCTTCGAACTGCTTCCGTGTTCAACTTTGCCGGCAACAGGCAGCCAATAACCAATAGCGTCTCCGCTACAAAGTGACGTCATGCCGCACGCGTTGATGTTGCTGTGTTGAGACAAGAGGTCTGGTCTCACTCTGTGCCAACGCATAGCTATTGATGTGTTAAAAATGAGAATATATTATATAGATATATATCCGATCCCTGATCGGGAGGCAATGCCCGATTCCGATCGAGTCTGAAACCATGTGATCGGGCCCGATTTCCGATCACGTGATCGGATCGGGACATCCCTAATTATAACTGATATAATTGAATTATAATTTCAGTGTTTCAGTCATGTTACATTCCAAAAAAAGCACAAAGTTCCACAAGGTTCCATTGTTGCCCACATTTATGTAATGTCAGAAATTATGAAATTATTAGGTTTTTTTATTACTACTCATTCATTGAATACTAAAAAAAACAAAAAAAACCTACAAATATCGCAATAGTTTTTCATAATTAAACCATTTTTTCTCCATCTTTACTCATCACAGTTTTAAATATATGGTAATAAATTCATGATTTATTATTTTGCCATGTTTTAAAACTTATTTCATGCTTTTATTTACATTTTTTCCTTGCCCAGAGCTTTTAGCCCCTGAGCTGCTCTAATTGGACGCCATAAATGTTTTCATTGGAATTGTGTTTCTCCACACAGACTGCAGGGGGCACTAAACTTAACTGCACCATTAATTTCAACTCTCTCCACTCATCTGTGTGTGTTGCAGGTTTTCTATCCTAGTAAAGACGGCACAAAGATCCCGATGTTCCTGGTTCACACTCGCAGTTTACAGAAGGACGGCTCACACCCCGTGTTTCTGTACGGATACGGAGGCTTCGAGAACGCCATTCAACCTTTCTACAAGTGTGTATTCTACACTAACACACGTGTTTGAATAAAACATTGGCAACATTGCAACTCTGTGTGTGTGTACAGTACAGCAAACCTGCTGTTCATCAGACACCTGGGTGGGATTCTTGCCGTGGCCAACATCCGAGGAGGAGGAGAATACGGTCAGACGTGGCACAAAGGTACACAGAACCTCTGGTGGTCCAACAGAAACAGTGTCCTTCTGATCTGAAGTTCTTTAATTGTGCACCAGAGTGACGAGGCTCATGTCGCTAACATGTTATAGCGTCCAGTTTAGCATGGAGCACTAAATCATCACACAGTCATTTAAAGTGGGCGTCTCAGCGATAAAACATTTCATCAGTCAGCAGAATAAATGTCGTAAATATGAACTTTAATCGTATCATAACGGACAATCCCACCTTTAAACTTTAGGCCACGCCTCCTACCTGAATGACATGCTACCTGTGCAGTGACACCGCGGTGTGCTGTTCTCAACACTAAGGAGGGAAAAATATTTGAGTTTATGAATATTTAAAAAAGAAGAAATAAGAGTGAAATATTTGAAGAGTAAAATAACTGTCTTTATATGATTTAATAAGACGTGTTCTGCATCGACTCGGACTCATCTTAGATTTATTGACATTTCTATTCAGACACGGACATGTTCGTTTTTTTCTTTTCTTTTCATAAACACAAAATTAGACAGGATGTAATTACTTCTTGTAGAAAACAGCCTCAGCATCGTAACGCATGAACCAAGACAACTCGATGCCCTGCACTCTCGGTCTTGACTCCCTGCACTCTCGGTCTTGACTCCCTGCACTCTCGGTCTTGACTCCCTGCACTCTCGGTCTTGACTCAGTCTCCTGGTCTTGGACTTCAGAATAACGGTCGAAACTCCAGCCCTGTATTTTAATCACCAAACGAGCTGTGCTCAACATGATCTGCTTTATAAGACCTCCAGCCCACCAGGGGGCAGTGGAGATACAGATCAGATCCGCAAGGAGTTAAAAACGTTCTTTATTTTTCATGTTTGTTTGGGAAAATAAGGAAAAATTAAGCATAATGTAAACCAACATGAATAAATCAGAAATTTAGTAACAACTACAACAAAGGATTATTTAAAAGCTAAAGCACTGAATATTAGAATATTTAGTAAATTTTCCACAAACCTCCAGCCCGATTCCATACCATCAATACGCTCATCTACATTTTCAGCAAGTAAAATTGTGACGTCTGATAAATATTATTATTTATTAAAGGTCAAAAATCATTCAACATGTTCATCAATAACTGACCACAGGAATTTATACAGGACACATTTACATTAATATAATCCAAAATATTTATTTACATGAAGCAGATGTAAATTACTTTAGCTGGTAATTTGCATAAAAACTTGACAGAACCTTTAATAATAATTTGCATTCTTTATCAACTGCTAAACCTCTCTCTCTCTCTCTCTGCTTACTTGGCTGATGACCAAAAATAATAAAATGGTTTGAAATGGTTACACCTACAGAAACACCTAAAACTAATCCCTTGGTTGAATTCTCTCCCAGTACAGAGATATAATCCCCATCACATCTGACTGGGAGATGAACTGATACTGATGCGTGACTCACTCAGTAACAATGTCAGTCACGCATCAGTTCATCTGTTTTTTTATGTACGAGTCACTAAACAGGTCATTATGGAGAAAAGATGAATCTGATAACCGACCAGAGAAAACATACAAAAAAGAAAATTAAGTGCAGTTACAGTGGGAAAAAAAACAAACGTTTGCGTGTCTGGTATGACGATTCCAGCGCACTACAACAAAAAAACCCTCTCTAAATATGCTGTAAGATCAGTTTTTAAATCTGACCAAAACTGTTTCAGAGACAAAGGGATCATAATTAACTGGATCTATCTATCTATTTACTGGATCTCCAGATGCATTACAAGTGAACATTTTAAGGGAATTTCAGATCAGCATGTTGGTCAAACAGTAATAAATAAGTCAATAACTCTCAATTATAGATATTTTTATCGCAAAATTCAATTAAATGAAAACCAAAAGGTTGTTGGTTCAGTTCCCGGGACTGGCAGGAAAAATGTAAGGGGAGTTGAGTGAATGAACAGCACTTTCCCCTCCCTCGCATCACGGCTGAAGTGCCCTTGAGCGAGGCACCGGACCCTCACCTGCTCCCCAGGCGCTGTAGCCGTGTGTGTGCTCGCTGCTCACTCGTACGCATGTGCATGTGTTCACTGTAGAGGTCTGCACGGGTCGGATTTTTCAGTCCCGCTCCCGCCCGCATTGTGCAGTCCCACTCCCGCCCGCGCCCGCAAAGAATTATGATTTTCAGTCCCGCTCCCGCCTGCCATATTTTGTCCCGCTCCCGCCCGCGCCTGCCATATTTTGTCCCGCTCCCGCCCATGCCTGCCATATTTTGTCCTGCTCCCGCCCGCAAATCCCGCATGATGCAGATGTTCGCGTTATTTCTCAGGAAAGTTCTTGTCTTGACACAGCGTGATGGTGCCCCGCCCCCTACTTTGATTGGATTTCAGCATAAATATCTACAGCTCACGTTTGTTATTGTTTACCTTGTTTCTGAATTCAGCATGTAGTATCTCTAATAATAATAATTAGTGCTGTCAAACGATTAAAATATTTAATCGCAAAGCGCACATTTTTATCACATGAGAAACCATTGTAATTCTCTGATCAGCATAAAAAAGTGAATGGGCTTGCTTTGTACCAATGGGTTTTTTTTTTTTTTTTTTTTTTTTTTTATTGCAAAGCAGAGCTAGTAAAAGAAGTGAATTGATTTACTGCTTGCGTTAGTCTACAACTTTAATCAGAGAGACATGTTACACAGTGACTGTAGGTTTGACTCAATGCTATCCCAGAAATCCTTCCTGTAATATGCAAATTTGGCCGCCTCTGATTGGACAGCCAAATTTGCATATTACAGGAAGGATTTCTGGGATAGCATTGAGTCAAGCCTACCGTCACTGTGTAACCTGTCTCTCTGATTAAAGTTGTAGACTAACGCAACAAGTAAATCAATTCACTCATGGTTCTCTTGCTAGCTGGGTGTGAACTGCGAGTCATTAGAGTGATCAAAGAATTTCCCCTTAGAGTGATCAATGGTAAGTTTAAGATGCCACTTCTCACTCAATCTGGTAATCTGACTTTGTCTGCAAGTTTAGGCATCTTAAAATGTTTTTATTAATGCCAAATAAAATATCCAGCACAAATTATATATGATAGACATAAATTAATAATTTATAAATTTTATTTCAAGCACGTTTTTAGTTAGCGGAACTGCAGCTTATCACCGCTCCCACCCGCACCGCATATGTGCACTCCCGCTCCCGCCTGCGCACGCATATGTGCACTCCCGCTCCCGCCCGCAATGAGCTTTCAAAATTTGTCCCGCGCCGCACTGCTTTGCGGCGGGTCCTGCGGGACTCCCGCGGGAGTGCAGGGCTCTAGTTCACTGCTTCAGGTGGGTTAAATGCAGAGGAGGAATTTCACTGTGCTTGAGTGTACATGTGACAAATAAAGGCTTCTTCTTCTAAGAAAGATTCTGATCATCATAAACATCAGAAAATAGCCAAGAAAGGGATTTGATTAGCTTCTATCGCATTTCTTTAATGATGAAATGTTTGATTTATTGTGGATTTGATGACCGTCCCACTTCACTCTTCATTAAACAGATAACATGGATGTTTTTCTCTAAAGCATTTGAATGACTTGTTGAATGCGACTGTGCATTCACATGTCATTTTCACCGACATGTTTCTCAGGAACGAGCCGCTGCACGTGCGGTAATCTTATCTGGCTGAAGCACTTTCATTTTCCTTTCATCAGTAATTCACTCAAATTGTTTACTGGACCTGCAGCTGGCAACAGCGAGGAACCCGAGTGATTCAGACAAACGGCACCAAGCTGTAAAAACAGTCAGAGCAATTTAAACCAACTTCATGTTCTCGTGATTCATCGCAAAACCCAAATCACTGCAGAGAAAAGAAAATCGTTCTGAAAACATGGGATTCGAGCCGGGTTCATCCTCACAGCCAACATTACTGAGAGCCAACATCCATCATCCAACATAAAATCAGCCACACTAGGAATAAATTATCACCTGCATTCATTCAGCTTTATTCCAGCAAAAACTAATCAATAAAACAACCACATTAACTCGTTTATTCCGTCCATGAATTTAACAAAAATACAAACTTCATTAATTCATCATCAGGGATGTGAACAAAGCAGTCAGCACTTATTTTAAATGTCAAACTAAATTATGAACACAAAACTAATATGAAATACTGTTCATCATAACTCAATTGAGTATATTACAATGAATATTATGAATAAGATAATTAATTTTTATTTTTTGGATTTAATTTCTCAAACATGAGGAAAGAGTATATATTTATATTTTATTCCAAAACTACATCATATATTTACTTGTGAGTAAAAACCAAAGATTTATTATTTCTGGACTTTTCTACAGTTTCACGTCATGACTGCATGTAACAGGAACACGTATGACAAGTGTGAACGACAGTCTCAATATTAATATTCATATTTTGCTCATGTTTAATTAATGCAGTAAAGTATATTTAATTTTGGGGGGAACTTCAAGTAACAGTTTCTTTAATAATCTGAATCAGACTCGTCTTTCTCTCAAGTGTGTTTTTCATGCCTGCTGTCAGAGCGCCCTCGACAGACTGAGAGGCCCGGTTCTGAGTTTTAGTTCAGAGCAAAAAAGTTTACACACCCCTTGGTTTTCAAAAGCAAGTTTTTAAGAAACTTTTTTTTTTAATTTATATATAATTTACAGACAAACAAAGAGAGAACTGATCGTCAAAATGTTCAACTGATTTCAGAACCAAATCATCACAAAAATGTATCAGCTTTTCATAAAATAAATCCCTCCCCAACATAATTATTTGTTTATTAGATAGTGTTAAGTGCTTATCGAAATGTATTTTTAATAATGTTTTAAGATTTAATTTTTTTAATGTCATAAAAATGTATTTTTATTTTGCCTTATAATTTTTAAAGGAAATTCATTAAAATTTGTCAGAAATGTTCTATACAGATAAATTATTATTATTATTATTATTATTATTATGCTCCTGCTTTCCAGCTCCTTTGAAATTAATATTTAAAAAAAGCTGAAAAATTAATGTTAAAATACATGATTATTTGTGTGTGTGTGTGTGTGTGTGTGTGTGTGCGTGCGTGCGTGCGTGACAGCGGGAACCTTGGCCAGTAAGCAGAACTGTTTCGATGACTTTCAGTGTGCGGCTGAGTTTCTGATCCAGCAGGGCTTCACCACGGCGAGTCGCATCGCCATCAACGGAGCCTCTAACGGGGGACTGCTCGTGGGTCTGTCTCACTCTCTCTCACACACACACACACACACACACACACACACACACACACACACACACACACAGAGAGAGTCTGCTTTATTGAAAGGTGAACAAATAAAAAAAATGAATAAAAGCAACATTGTTCAACTCCATTCTCCATAATTAGATTCTGGACAAAAATTAGGTTTTTGCAAATTTAGTCCCCGCCCTTCAGCCTGATAAATTGTACACAAACATTCATTTGCACTGACTCCTCCCACAGTTTCACACTTTTAGATACAACCCCGATTCCAAAAAAGTTGGGACAAAGTACAAATTGTAAATAAAAACGGAATGCAATGATGTGGACGTTTCAAAATTCCATATTTTATTCAGAATAGAACATAGATGACATATCAAATGTTTAAACTGAGAAAATGTATCATTTAAAGAGAAAAATTAGGTGATTTTTAAATTTCATGACAACAACACATCTCAAAAAAGTTGGGACAAGGCCATGTTTCCCACTGTGAGACATCCCCTTTTCTCTTTACAACAGTCTGTAAACGTCTGGGGACTGAGGAGACAAGTTGCTCAAGTTTAGGGATAGGAATGTTAACCCATTCTTGTCTAATGTAGGATTCTAGTTGCTCAACTGTCTTAGGTCTTTTTTGTCGTATCTTCCGTTTTACGATGTGCCAAATGTTTTCTATGGGTGAAAGATCTGGACTGCAGGCTGGCCAGTTCAGTACCCGGACCCTTCTTCTACGCAGCCATGATGCTGTAATTGATGCAGTATGTGGTTTGGCATTGTCATGTTGGAAAATGCAAGGTCTTCCCTGAAAGAGACGTCGTCTGGATGGGAGCATATGTTGCTCTAGAACCTGGATATACCTTTCAGCATTGATGGTGTCTTTCCAGATGTGTAAGCTGCCCATGCCACACGCACTAATGCAACCCCATACCATCAGAGATGCAGGCTTCTGAACTGAGCGCCGATAACAACTCGGGTCGTCCTTCTCCTCTTTAGTCCGAATGACACGGCGTCCCTGATTTCCATGAAGAACTTCACATTTTGATTCGTCTGACCACAGAACAGTTTTCCACTTTGCCACAGTCCATTTTAAATGAGCCTTGGCCCAGAGAAGACGTCTGCGCTTCCGGATCATGTTTAGATACGGCTTCTTCTTTGAACTATAGAGTTTTAGCTGGCAACGGCGGATGGCACAGTGAATTGTGTTCACAGATAATGTTCTCTGGAAATATTCCTGAGCCCATTTTGTGATTTCCAATACAGAAGCATGCCTGTATGTGATGCAGTGCCGTCTAAGGGCCCGAAGATCACGGGCACCCAGTATGGTTTTCCGGCCTTGACCCTTACGCACAGAGATTCTTCCAGATTCTCTGAATCTTTTGATGATATTATGCACTGTAGATGATGATATGTTCAAACTCTTTGCAATTTTACACTGTCGAACTCCTTTCTGATATTGCTCCACTATTTGTCGGCGCAGAATTAGGGGGATTGGTGATCCTCTTCCCATCTTTACTTCTGAGAGCCGCTGCCACTCCAAGATGCTCTTTTTATACCCAGTCATGTTAATGACCTATTGCCAATTGACCTAATGAGTTGCAGTTTGGTCCTCCAGCTGTTCCTTTTTTGTCCCTTTAACTTTTCCAGCCTCTTATTGCCCCTGTCCCAACTTTTTTGAGATGTGTTGCTGTCATGAAATTTCAAATGAGCCAATATTTGGCATGAAATTTCAAAATGTCTCACTTTCGACATTTGATATGTTGTCTATGTTCTATTGTGAATACAATATCAGTTTTTGAGATTTGTAACTGTGGAAGTCTTTAGTGTTTCACTGCATTCTGTCCTAATGTTATTTTTTGGTCACGATGTTTCACCAGCTGCGTGTGTGAACCAGCGTCCAGATCTGTTTGGCTGCGCCGTGGCTGAGGTCGGCGTCATGGACATGCTCAAGTTTCACAAGTTCACCATCGGTCACGCCTGGACCACCGACTACGGCTGTGCAGACGACCCCGAGCAGTTCAAATGGCTCATCAAGTATGAAATTATATACGAGCAGAATCTTATATTTACACTGAGAAGAATTCCTCAACACAGAACTGCACTGTAAAGCACCGTTATTTAGGACTGAATGCATCACTTGAAGATACTTTAATGGGTTTAGAGGGACAGCACAAGCACCGAGGAACCAAATGAAAAAATAATTAGAGATTATTACCTTAAAATGTGCTGGATTTCTTTTAAAAATCCAATCAAAATTCTCTTGAATATTTCCTGATTTGTTTCTGTAGTTACGTATGACGGCCACTAGGTGGCACATAGAGGACAGTTCAAAATGACCGTTTGCAGTTAAAACACACACACACACACACACACTGCAGCAAAGAATAGCTGTCACTCTGCGCTCTTTTCATTTTATTAATGTCAGTAAAACCCCAGTAAGTGTCAAAATTGGTGTTTCTTTTGTCTTTTAAAACTGATCATGGATTTTAGATTCGAATAAATAGATAATAAACATCATTTCTAGGTAGGAAACGTATTCTGAAATAGAAGATGCTTCCAAATTGTCTAAAAAGAAGTGCATTATTTTCAAATAGACAAAAATCAAATCGGAGCATTTATTTATAAATCTATTTATCCATACACAGTAAAACTTTTCAGGGCTTTTGAAAGTGCAGTAAATTTGCCTTCCTGTGGATTTTGGATGGAAAATAAAAACGTAGCTGTGTTTTATTTTACAGCATGTCTCAAATTATATAGAATTCCAAGATTGTGGAAATTAAATGCCAACATGATAGCAAATGAAATATTATGATTAAGCTCAGAGATGAAAGAGTTATAAAGTGTGTTATTAGTCTGTTCTAGACCGAAAACATTACATTTCTTGTGTGTGCGCGTGCGCAGATACTCACCTCTCCATAACCTCCCGTCTGTGGATTGTGAGGCTCCGCCCTTCCCAGCCATCCTGCTGCTGACGGCGGATCATGATGACCGTGTGGTTCCTCTGCACACACTAAAGTATGCGGCAACGCTGCAGCACGGCGTGGGCTGGAGAGCCAATCAGAAACAACCGCTCCTGCTCCGAGTGGACACGCGCAGCGGACACGGAGCTGGGAAACCCACCACCAAGGCCATCCTGGAGGACACCCACATCTTCTCCTTCATAGCTCAGACACTCGGCCTTCACTGGAGAGAGTGAGAGAGAGGGGGGGAGAGCGAGGGGGAAGAGAGGGAGGGGAGGGAGAGAGAGAGAGGGAGGGAGAGAGAGAGGGAGGGAGAGAGAGAGAGGGAGTGAGGGAGAGAGAGAGGGGGAGTGAGGGGAGAGAGGGAGAGAGGGGGGGAGAGAGGGAGAGAGGGGGGAGAGAGGGAGAGAGGGGGGGAGGGAGAGTGAGGGGAGGGAGAGAGAGGGAGTGAGGGGAGGGGAGAGAGAGGGAGTGAGGGGAGAGAGAGGGAGTGAGGGGAGGGGAGAGAGAGAGAGGGAGTAAGAGAGGGCAGGAGAGAGATTATGGATCACAGAATAGCACATTTCCAATAAAACAGAAACAGGATCTTACCTACATGGGTTGCCAGGTATGTTTGAAATCCTTCAGCGGTTTTAATGGGATCCTTTCACTTGTGTAAACGGCAAAATTACAATTTTCCCCCTGGGACTGGATCCCAAGTGCAGACAACAATTCATAAAATCATCAAAGGGACAAATTTTGTTTTAAACTCTTCATATTATAAATCTAATGAATGAATGTTTCTGTTTTTTAAACAAACATTTTAAAATCATGAATAAAACGTTTCATTTCTCAACTTGTGTAAATATTATATTTTATTTGAATCACTTTGTTGCGCTGCAACATCACCAGTAACATCTGTTGATTTTTTTTTTTGGTTTGTTTCATTACCATGTAGTCAGGAGGAAAAAAAAAACCCTGCAAAAGAATCGAATTCCATTTCACTCCGATTCTCTCTCTCACACACACACACTCGGAGCTGTAATACCGGGGACCACCACTGAGGGGCAGCAGAGCACTTCATCAGCCACCTGAGAGCGAAAAGGGGTCACGTGCAGCCCATACAAAAACATGACCGCGTGATGTTGGTGTGTTTGTATTAATAATAATACAACAACAACAAAACCTACAGTAATAAACATTTATAAATGTGACCTGAATTTTTACAAACTTTAACATTTTGTGTCAGACTCAGTACACTGCTAAAGTTCTGGCTCAGAATTCCACTCCAACACGTTTCTTCCCCAATAAAACCAGCAGCCCAGTCAGTGGCCACCCAGCCCGACTCGCAGATATGAACTGACCCCCTGTAAGCCCCGCCCCTTCCGCCAGCTCACATTATTCAGCACTGGTCTGGATTTTCCTGAGTGAGAGATGCACTGACTCCGCCTCTTCACATCCTCATCTCATCTCATTATCTGTAGCCGCTTTATCCTGTTCTACAGGGTCGCAGGCGAGCTGGATCCTATCCCAGCTGACTACAGGCGAAAGGCGGGGTTCACCCTGGACAAGTCGCCAGGTCATCACAGGGCTGACACATAGACACAGACAACCATTCACACTCACATTCACACCTACGCTCAATTTAGAGTCACCAGTTAACCTAACCTGCATGTCTTTGGACTGTGGGGGAAACCGGAGCACCCGGAGGAAACCCACGCGGACACGGGGAGAACATGCAAACTCCACACAGAAAGGCCCTCGCCGGCCACGGGGCTCGAACCCGGACCTTCTTGCTGTGAGGCGACAGCGCTAACCACTACACCACCGTGCCGCCTACTTTTAAACTATTTTTAAAATATATTAAAAGTCATAAATGCCAGCAATTTACCAACAATGACATTTAATTTATTAATGAATGACACATCGCACATTTCAGCAGTTTATAGTGAGACTTAATGTCCTGTAGCTTTGGAGAGACGAGTACATCCTGTTCTCATTTGTCGTAGCGGCGATAAACAGTCCTTCAACCCACCCACCCCCCAAAAAAAAAAAACAACTTTCCTGTGCTGATGAATTCCACATTATAAACTTGACCATTCCAGAGCTCTGACACTGGAGACTCCTTCCATAAAATATTCAATAAAAGTTTCCTCCCCAAAGTTGTCACCACATAAATCTTTTACTTTGTTAAACGATAAGGTTTGTTTGTTTGTTTGTATATCTGTTTATTAGTAAGCTTAAATGAGGTGGTTGGTTTCCTGTCCCTGTGAAGGAGTCATTACTCCCCAAATGATAAAGTATCAACCACAAACGAGTGCATTCATATCAACCGAATATGCAACTGCGCTACAGTCAGAGCTGCTGTTCTAGAAAACTAATCAATCAACACCTTCTGACCAATCAGAGTCCAGTACCTCAGTGGTCTGAGATTTTGTTGAAACCTTTATTTACTTAAACTCTGAAAAATGGAAATGTGCTGTGATGAAGGCAGACTTCCTGTGGAGTGGGAGAGTGGGTGCTGTTCTGACAAATGACCACTAGGTGGCAGCTCAATAACAACTGCACTTTTACACGCATTCCAATGAAATCACTTTACATGAACATGCTTTTCTTTTCTGCACCTTGGTTAAGTCTGTGCTGCATTGAGTCCAGAAGTTTTAAAACACACTTCATGATTAATGTTAATATTTTACTCTCATACAACAGCAGCAGCACAGCGGAGATTTAATTAACTCAAATATTTCCAAACTCTGTCTCACTGTCTGTCTGTCTGTCTGCCTTTCATCCTGTCTCACACTTCCTTTCTAGAGCTCTCTCTCTGTTACACTTTCTTTCTTTTCCTCAGTGTGTGTGTGTGTGTGTGTGTGAGATCAGTGTCTGATGACAGTTTCTGGACTGCTGGCAGAAGGAGAGGACAGACAGCCCAAGCCAACAGTGGCTCATCCACGCAAACAGATAGCGAGATCCCACATGCATCCTGACGTCAGAAACACTGTTCACAGGGTGACCTCGTCCACATGCTGAGCTCCGGTGCTTACATGAAGGTCATGCGATGGTACTTAGAGCCCAGACTGAAATAAATAATTTAAGCTAGCCAGCTAGCTTGCATGACCCTGAGGAATTGTCCTGAGAGAATTTCAGATTAACTTTAGGGACATCCAGTGCATAGACATCGAATGTCCCATGCACTGATTTTCAAAGACAATATCAGTTTTAAACCCAGATCTAGTCTCGAGGATGCATCCGAGACTGTCGGACCAATCAACATGTTCAGTTGTTTTCACATTAGGGAAGGGAATTAGAGAAATTAATTGGGGAAACAAAACAAAGCCAGCTGTGAAAAACAAAGACCCTGGCCTGAAGGGGCTTCCACTCAACTTCAGGAGTGTTTTGAGTCAAACCTATTTGTACGACAAGGCATTGAGGACGACACATCCGCTGTCCTGTTTACATCTCATCTCATTATCTGTAGCCGCTTTATCCTGTTCTACAGGGTCGCAGGCGAGCTGGATCCTATCCCAGCTGACTACGGGCGAAAGGCGGGGTTCACCCTGGACAAGTCGCCAGGTCATCACAGGGCTGACACATAGACATAGATAACCATTCACACTCACATTCACACCTACGCTCAATTTAGAGTCACCAGTTAACCTAACCTGCATGTCTTTGGACTGTGGGGGAAACCGGAGCACCCGGAGGAAACCCACGCGGACACGGGGAGAACATGCAAACTCCACACAGAAAGGCCCTCGCCGGCCACGGGGCTCGAACCCGGACCTTCTTGCTGTGGGGCGACAACGCTAACCACTACACCACCGTGCCACCCAGCCTGTTTACAACCCCGATTCCAAAAAAGTTGGGACAAAGTACAAATTGTAAATAAAAACGGAATGCAATAATTTACAAATCTCAAAAACTGATATTGTATTCACAATAGAACATAGACAACATATCAAATGTCGAAAGTGAGACATTTTGAAATTTCATGCCAAATATTGGCTCATTTGAAATTTCATGACAGCAACACATCTCAAAAAAGTTGGGACAGGGGCAATAAGAGGCTGGAAAAGTTAAAGGTACAAAAAAGGAACAGCTGGAGGACCAAATTGCAACTCATTAGGTCAATTGGCAATAGGTCATTAACATGACTGGGTATAAAAAGAGCATCTTGGAGTGGCAGCGGCTCTCAGAAGTAAAGATGGGAAGAGGATCACCAATCCCCCTAATTCTGCGCCCACAAATAGTGGAGCAATATCAGAAAGGAGTTCGACAGTGTAAAATTGCAAAGAGTTTGAACATATCATCATCTACAGTGCATAATATCATCAAAAGATTCAGAGAATCTGGAAGAATCTCTGTGCGTAAGGGTCAAGGCCGGAAAACCATACTGGGTGCCCGTGATCTTCGGGCCCTTAGACGGCACTGCATCACATACAGGCATGCTTCTGTATTGGAAATCACAAAATGGGCTCAGGAATATTTCCAGAGAACATTATCTGTGAACACAATTCACCGTGCCATCCGCCGTTGCCAGCTAAAACTCTATAGTTCAAAGAAGAAGCCGTATCTAAACACGATCCAGAAGCGCAGACGTCTTCTCTGGGCCAAGGCTCATTTAAAATGGACTGTGGCAAAGTGGAAAACTGTTCTGTGGTCAGACGAATCAAAATTTGAAGTTCTTTATAGAAATCAGGGACGCCGTGTCATTCGGACTAAAGAGGAGAAGGACGACCCGAGTTGTTATCAGCGCTCAGTTCAGAAGCCTGCATCTCTGATGGTATGGGGTTGCATTAGTGCGTGTGGCATGGGCAGCTTACACATCTGGAAAGACACCATCAATGCTGAAAGGTATATCCAGGTTCTAGAGCAACATATGCTCCCATCCAGACGACGTCTCTTTCAGGGAAGACCTTGCATTTTCCAACATGACAATGCCAAACCACATACTGCATCAATTACAGCATCATGGCTGCGTAGAAGAAGGGTCCGGGTACTGAACTGGCCAGCCTGCAGTCCAGATCTTTCACCCATAGAAAACATTTGGCGCATCATAAAACGGAAGATACGACAAAAAAGACCTAAGACAGTTGAGCAACTAGAATCCTACATTAGACAAGAATGGGTTAACATTCCTATCCCTAAACTTGAGCAACTTGTCTCCTCAGTCCCCAGACGTTTACAGACTGTTGTAAAGAGAAAAGGGGATGTCTCACAGTGGGAAACATGGCCTTGTCCCAACTTTTTTGAGATGTGTTGTTGTCATGAAATTTAAAATCACCTAATTTTTCTCTTTAAATGATCCATTTTCTCAGTTTAAACATTTGATATGTCATCTATGTTCTATTCTGAATAAAATATGGAATTTTGAAACTTCCACATCACTGCATTCCGTTTTTATTTACAATTTGTACTTTGTCCCAACTTTTTTGGAATCGGGGTTGTACATATGGAGTTGTATTGATGTCACTGTTGACAATCACATGATCCATTCCAAGGCAAGGCAAGTTTATTTCTATAGCGCATTTCATACACAGTGGCAGTTCAATGTGCTTTACAGAGGTAAAGGCAAAACAGTAAACAATAGAAAATAAAATTACATAAAATAAAGGGGAAGAAGAGAGAAAAATAAAAATAAGAATTAAGCAATAGTAGAAATAAAATAATAAAATGAAGTAAAAGTTCAGTAAAAACAGCAAAATAAAATAGAATAAAAGTTAAGTAAAGTTTAAAACATGCAAAGACTGTAAAAGTTAAGTAAAGTTTAAAACATGTAAAGATGATGATGTTTATCAGTTAGCAGAAAGCATCTGAGAACAGCTTGGTCTTTAGTCTAGATTTGAAGCTGCTAACAGCAGGAGCATTTTTGATGTCCTGTGGCAGTTGGTTCCATAGCTGCACTGCATAGTAGCTAAAAGCTGCTTTACCACACTTTGTTTTAACAACAGGTTTTACCAGTAAATTTTGCTGCTGCGATCTGGTAGATCTGATTGGGTTCGGCCGCTGCAACATATCAGAGAGGTAATTGGGCCCTGTACCATTTAGAGATTTGTACACCAGCAGCAATGCTTTAAAGTCAATTCTGTAGCTTACTGGAAGCCAGTGAAGGGACCTTAGAATTGGAGTAATGTGCTCTGTTCTTTTTGTTCGTGTGAGAACCCTCGCCGCTGCATTTTGAACCAGCTGAAGTCGTTTGATGGTCTTTTTTGGCAGGCCTGTGAAAAGGCCATTGCAGTAGTCAACCCTACTAGAGATGAAGGCATGGATAAGTTTTTCCAGATCATTTTTTGACATAAGTCCTCTTAGATTGGAAATGTTTTTTAGGTGATAAAATGCTGATTTAGTGATTGCTTTCATGTGACTGTCAAAGTTTAGCTCGCTGTCAATGAAAACACCAAGATTTTTAATCATATCTTTTGTTTTAATCCCCTTTGTGTCAAGAATAGTGGTAATCCTGAGTCTTTCATCTTTTTTCCCCAAATAGAATTACTTCTGTTTTATCTGTGTTTAGCTGAAGAAAACTTTGTGACACCCAGTTGTTGATTTGGTCGATACACTGGTAGAGACATTCAAGGGGGGCGTAATCATTAGGTGATAGAGCAAAATAAATTTGGGTGTCATCTGCATAGCAGTGATACAAAACTGAGTTGTTCTTGATAATTTATCCAAGTGGGAGCATATAAAGGTTGAATAGTAATGGTCCAAGGATCGACCCCTGGGGGACACCACAGGTCAAGGACATTGATGTTGAGGTACAATTTCCCATGGTAACAAAGAAGCTTCTATCTTTTAAGTATGATTTTAACCAATTGATAACTTTACCAGTCAACCCAACCCAGTGTTCAAGTCGATATAGCAGTATGTTGTGATCAACAGTACCAAAAGCTGCACTGAGGTCCAGTAACACCAGGACCGATGTTTTGCCTGCATCAGTATTAAGACGTATGTCATTTATAACTTTAATCAGCGCTGTTTCAGTGCTGTGATTGGCATGAAATCCTGACTGAAAGTTATCAAAACAGCTGTTTGATATCAAGAAGGCAGTTAATTGGTTGAAGACAATTTTTTCAAGGATTTTCCCGATGAATGGTAGATTTGATATTGGCCTGTAGTTGTTCAATACTGAAGCATCCAGATTATTCTTTTTAAGTAGGGGCTTTATAACGGCTTTTTTCAGGGACACAGGAACAATGCCAGTCTCTAGGGATGTATTTATGATCTGAAGCACATCTGTAATTATGAGGTGAAGAACAGACTTAAAGTTGGTGGGCAGAATGTCCAATTCAGATGTTGAGGAACTGAGATTTTGTACAGTTTTTTCAAGAGTCTCGTAATCAATCAAACAAAATTCTGACATTGTGTTGAAATTGTCTGTCTGTGTCACTGGTGATTGCAGCTTTTCAGTTATTTGCAACTGAGATATATTATGAGCAATATTCTGCCGTATTTTATCAATTTTACCTTTGAAGAAAGATGCAAACTCATTGCATTTATTAACTGAGAGAAGTTCAGGTGCTAATTGTGGTGGGGGATTAGTTAGCTTCTCTACTGTTGAAAATAGCACACGGGCATTGTTCATATTCCTGCTGATGATGTTGGAGAAGAAAGACTGTCTTGCTTTACCAATTTCATAATTATATTTACAAAGCACCTCTTTATGGATTTGATAATGGATGTGAAGTTTAGATTTGCGCCATTTTCTTTCAGTCTTCCTACATTCTCTCTTTAGCAATTTAACAGCTGGGTACTGCTTCCATGGTGCTTTCTGCTTGTCACTGACTCTTTTGATTTTGAATGGAGCAATGTCATCCATAATTTGGGTCATATTTAAATTAAAAATTTCCAGTAAGTCGTCTACAGAGTCTGACATTTTAGTTGAGATCCGAGAGAGAGCTTGCTCAAAGAGAACACGTGTTGTCATTTATGACTCTCCTACCCATAGTCGTTGAGCTGTTCTGAATGTGAAGGGACATAGAAACATCAGAGAAAACACAGAAATGATCAGATAAGGCCAGGCCAACAACAGTAGTAGAAACAGGAAGACCCTTTGTGATAACAAGGTCAAGGGTATGACCACGAGAGTGGGTCGGCCCCTGTACATATTGTACTAGGTTGAAGTTGTCAATAAGTGCAAACAACAAAACATGGACGACCAGGGACATCCAGCTTCTGCCGTAAGACCAAAATACAGCCTTCAGCTCTGGTAACAGGGAACTTGACCGTGATGTCAGGTCAAACCTGAAGGAGAGCCTTGAAGGATGCGAAGGAATCCTAGAGGCAGAAGATTAAGGGTCATCTCAAAGGCAGCAAAGATCCAACCTCCAACGGCAGCGACTTGCAAGCTGAGGAACTCAACCACCTCTTTGCTTGTTTTGAGGAGAACGAGGCAGAGACTGGGACAGCACCCCTGCCAAATGCCAAGAGCCTGGCACTCACTGTTGGCACAGATGTCAGAATAGTGCTCTGAAGTGTCAAACCAAGGAAAGCTGCTGGCCCTGATGGAATTCCAGGGAGAGCACTCAGAGAATGTGTGGATCACACTGGCAGAGGTGTTGAGTCTGCCAGCATTGTGCTGGTCCCAAAGAATACAACAATCAGTGATCTCAATGACTTCAGACCTGTGGCTCTCACCTCCACTGTTCATGAAGTGCTTGAGATCCTGGTCCTCAGACACATCAACTCTTCACTTCCACAAATCCTGAACCATTTCCAATTTGCCTACAGAGCCAAACAGGTCAACAGAGGATAACACAGCTCACCACACTGCACTGACTCACCAGGAACACACGCATGTGAGGATGATGTTCGTGGACTATAGTTCTGTGTTCAGAACGGTTGGATGATTTTACCAACAGAGTCTCCAAATGGCTCAACCTGGGTGTCAGCCAGAAGACATGCAGGTGAATGAAGGCCTTCGCCACAAACTGATTGTAGATCATCAGGCTGCATCCATATTCATACATTTTAGTTTTAACACACATCACTTTTACAATGTTTACACCTGGAGGAGTCCACACTACTGCTGAGTTTTTGAGCCCCAAAAACATACTATTGGAAACACTGCTGGTCTCGGTTTGGTTTGAAAACTCCAGGGCAAAAACAGAAATGTTTGAAAATGATGACGCAGACACTTGTTCACTTCCTGATCAGGTCTTATTAGTCATACAATGTATCCTTCCCATGCTCTGATCATGTGACCCTTTTCTGGAAGAAAACAACATAGACGTAGGTTGGGGGTCCATCATTCCCTATCCCGGACACTCAGCACTGGAGCTCCACAAGGGCTCCAATGACTGCATACCAACTGATCCTCAACACAGCGGTGATGACACTGCTTACAGGGATGAGGTCTGCAAACTGTCAGAATGGTGCTTCATCAGTAACTTGGCACTCAACACCTCCAAAACAAAGGAATGGAGAATCAGCTTCAGGAAGCATAAAGAGGAGCCCTACATCTAGACATCAGAGGAGACAAAGTCAAGGTACACATCTCTCCCAGGACCTCATGTAGACCGTGAACACAAGATCTCTAAAGAAAGCACAGAAGCAGCTCTACTTCATAAGGACACTGAGGAAAGCTAACCTGTCCAAGCAGCTCCTGGTGTCCTTTCATCACCGCTTCATAAAAAGCATTTTCGTCTCTGGTATCTCAGTGCGGTAGACCAGCTGCTCATCAGATCAGCCCAGATCATCCAACATCCAGAACCCCATGTCTACTCCAAGCCACAAGCATCATCAAGGTCACATCTCTTCACTCTGCTTCCCTCTGGAAGGCGCTATTGGTCTACCAAGGCCCACACTTTTAGACTCCTGGGAAAGTTTGACTTGAGTGCCATCAATACCGTTTCTTGTGAAATCTATTTGTCCAATCATATAACATCTCTTTCACATTTGACATCTGTTTGTGTTTTCTTGCAGCATTAGAGTTGTGTTACTTCCACCAATAGTGAAGTCACGTATTTTCCTGCTACTGGATATTATTGCGCCCTCTGCTGTCTCAACACCAGAATTACAGTGAGGAAAAACTAAGATTATGCAGCAGCCTGAGGTAATCACAATTTATTTTTTTATTGTATTGAATCAAAATTTGCATCACAATTTGTCACACAGTATATTGCGACATCCCTATTATTCTCCAAGAATATGAGAACAACTCCGAGGTTGAACTCATAATTTGTATAAATTGTATGTATTCTTCAAAAAGAAAAAAAAATGACATGACACATGAGGTTTTCTGTATGATATAATGCACATGCTATTAGAGAATAGCCTTATTTAATCCATAGAAAACATCCATTCATTATCCATAACTGCTTATCCTGTGCAGGGTTAGAGGCGGGCTGGATCCCATCCCAGCTGACTACGGGTGAAAGGCGGGGTTCACCCTGGACAAGTCGCCAGGTCATCACAGGGCTGACACATAGACACAGACAACCATTCACACTCACATTCACACCTACGCTCAATTTAGAGTCACCAGTTAACCTAACCTGCATGTCTTTGGACTGTGGGGGAAACCGGAGCACCCGGAGGAAACCCACGCGGACACGGGGAGAACATGCAAACTCCGCACAGAAAGGCCCTCGCCGGCCACGGGGCTCGAACCCGGACCTTCTTGCTGTGAGGCGACAGCGCTAACCACTACACCACCGTGCCGCCCTGAGGAAAAAACAACAATCATCATCATCTCAGTCATGAGAGAAAAAATATTTACCTCAGTGGAGATAGAGAGAGAGGAAGAGAAGCAAAAAGAAATTGCATTATAATTCAAACCCCTCAACTTTAATATCACTTCGATAATAAAAATGAATTCCGGCGGCTGCCTGAGATATTACAGCAAACACACACAGAGTTATGAAGAGGCAGATGGATAATCACGCAGGCAGGATTATCAGATGATTTAAACCAAACCAGAGATTTTATTTCTTTTCCTCGAGACTGTAGCAGTGTGTTTGCACTGTGAGATTTCACTTCACTCATCCACATTTAATTAAAAAGGATAAACTCCTTCCACTAAAGGAGGCATGATGTCATTTACAGCAATAACATCACATCTCACTCCTCAGGTGAGCACTCACTGGTGATTAGAACCCAGGGGTTTGGTTTGGTTTCATTCCCTGAGTGAATCGAACTGAAACCAAGTCCACTGGGCTTTCGGGCTGTTTTCATTGATTTAAGTATTGGCACCCTTGGCGGCTCACTGCCATTAAAACAAACTCAATGGTGCCGTGTGTTCAACAGTATAAAAGGAATTTTAACAATACAAAATAAGACCAGTTAACTTTCATACATTTCTGTATTTTAACATCAGAGTACATTATCCCAAAAGTGTCGTCTTTATTTTCCCCCCAGTAAAAACAGCAGATAAGCAAACTGATTATACATAAACACTATAAATAAGGTTAAAATGCGAATTAGAAAGTGATGAAAGACGTTGTTTGCTTTCTTGCACCCTTCAGCAGAGAAGCATTCAAACAGTGTGGTCGAACCTGTTACCATGGAAACTGAATTGTTTGTGTGTAATATATACAGTCCTGTGCAAAAGTCTTCAGCACATGCAAAGAAATGCTGTAGACCAAAAATGGCTGAAAAATAATTAAATGAAATGTTTCAACATTTAAAAAAAATTACTATAAACATTTTTTTCTACCCTGTAGAACAGGATAAATTGGCTAGAGATAATGAGATGAGATACTATAAACAATAATCAGTGAGCCATAATAAATGAAACATTGTCAGTATTTGGTGTGAGACGACCCTTTGCTATTAAAAAGAAAAGAAAAGAAAAAAAAAGTCTCAGGTCCAGTGAGTGCAGTTTTATGTGGAAATGATCTGTAGGTTTTCCTGAGCATCTTACAGAACCAGCCGCAGTTCTTCCGGACACTTTGACTGTCACACTCACTTCTTCATTTTACACCAAAACCCAGCAGCCTTCATTATGTTTTCTTTTTTCATCTGAAAAGTGTCTCTTATGGAATATACTGCTCAGATACAAACTTTTTTCTTTCCTGTAACATTGAATTTTGTGCTGGAAAACAAACGTTTGGACTCTAAAATATTTTTGTAATGTTTTGACTTGATAATGTAGAAGCCATAAAATAGAAATCTATAAAATTTGTCTGGAAAAAAAAAATAGGGGGCTGAAGACTTTTGCAAAGCACTGTGTGTGCTGGCGGTGTGGGACTTGTTTTCATGTGCCTTTTGCTGGGACTGTGGCTGCTACACCACTGGAATGACATCCTGACCTTTATTTTAAATTAATTAATTCCATATAATTGTAAAGCGGCCTTGGGCTTTGAGAAAGGCGCTATATACAGTGGTGCTTGAAAGTTTGTGAACCCTTTAGAATTTTCTATATTTCTGCATAAATATGACCTAAAACATCATCAGATTTTCACACAAGTCCTAAAAGTAGATAAAGAGAACCCAGTTAAACAAATGAAACAAAAATATTATACTTGGTCATTTATTTATTGATGAAAATGATCCAATATTACATATCTGTGAGTGGCAAAAGTATGTGAACCTTTGCTTTCAGTATCTGGTGTGACCCCCTTGTGCAGCAATAACTGCAACTAAACGTTTGCGGTAACTGTTGATCAGTCCTGCACACCGGCTTGGAGGAATTTTAGCCCGTTCCTCCGTACAGAACAGCTTCAACTCTGGGATGTTGGTGGGTTTCCTCACATGAACTGCTCGCTTCAGGTCCTTCCACAACATTTCCATTGGATTAAGGTCAAAACTTTGACTTGGCCATTCCAAAACATTTACTTTATTCTTCTTTAACCATTCTTTGGTAGAATGACTTGTGTGCTTAGGGTCGTTGTCTTGCTGCATGACCCACCTTCTCTTGAGATTCAATTCATGGACAGATGTCCTGACATTTTCCTTTGGAATTTGCTGGTATAATTCAAAATTCATTGTTCCATTAATGATGGCAAGCCGTCCTGGCCCAGATGCAGCAAAACAGGCCCAAACCATGATACTACCATCACCATGTTTCACAGATGGGATAAGGTTCTTATGCTGGAATGCAGTGTTTTCCTTTCTCCAAACAGTTCGCTTCTCATTTAAACCAAAAAGTTCTATTTTGGTCTCATTCGTCCACAAAACATTTTTCCAATAGGCTTCTGGCTTGTCCACGTGATCTTTAGCAAACTGCAGATGAGCAGCAATGTTCTTTTTGGAGAGCAGTGGCTTTCTCCTTGCAACCCTGCCATGCACACCATTGTTGTTCAGTGTTCTCCTGATGGTGGACTCATGAACATTAGCCAATGTGAGAGAGGCCTTCAGTTGCTTAGAAGTTACCCTGGGGTCCTTTGTGACCTCGCCGACTATTACACGCCTTGCTCTTGGAGTGATCTTTGTTGGTCGCCCACTCCTGGGGAGGGTAACAATGGTCTTGAATTTCCTCCATTTGTACACAATCTGTCTGACTGTGGATTGGTGGAGTCCAAACTCTTTAGAGATGGTTTTATAACCTTTTCCAGCCTGATGAGCATCAACAACACTTTTTCTGAGGTCCTCAGAAATCTCCTTTGTTCATGCCATGATACACTTCCACAAACGTGTTGTGAAGATCAGACTTTGATAGATCCCTGTTCTTTAAATAAAACAGGGTGCCCACTCACACCTGATTGTCATCCCATTGATTGAAAACACCTGACTCTAATTTCACCTTCACATTAACTGCTAATCCTAGAGGTTCACATACTTTTGCCACTCACATATGTAATATTGGATCATTTTCCTCAATAAATAAATGACCAAGTATAATATTTTTGTCTCATTTTTTTAAACTAGGTTCTCTTTATCTACTTTTAGGACTTGTGTGAAAATCTAATGATGTTTTAGGTCATATTTATGCAGAAATATAGAAAATTCTAAAGGATTCACAAACTTTCAAGCACCACTGTAAATTGAAATTATGGGTCCGTCTCAGAAACTGCTCTCTCATTTGGGATATTATGGTCAAAAAATAAATTTTCTAATTTTACTTTTTTTTTGCATTTACCTCACACTCAATGTTTCTTTTGTCATGTTTAATAAGAATAAAGATAGCATCTTGCTTTATCTGGCCTCCACTGTGGATTTTTTATTACAATTCAAATGCTTTTGTAAAATTGATTTACATATAAAATAATTACATCATGAAGAATTAAAGCCCCTCCTTCACAGATGAGTGAAAATATTGAATAAATTTCCTCTTTTTGATTGCTTGGGTTAAAAATGCCAAGTTATGATGACTGAATTGATTATTCACTTAAATATGAATAATATGATACATTTTGGGTGTTTGATATGGCGAAAGATGAGAATAACGGCGATGGTAAAAGAACAGCGACTGTACCGGCTGAAGGTCGTGCGGGTCTCTACTGCGGTGCGCGAGCAACGGGACATCACTACCACACCGGACGGAGCGCGAGGCGGGGGTGGGGCAAAATGACTGGCCGTAGATTCTATCAAAAGTTCGATCTAAATTGACCACGGTTGTAAAATATTGGCCAAAAATACGCAAACACTACGAAATATGAAAGTAAGATGAAAAAGAAACATTCTATTGCCTTATACTGCAAGACTAAAACAAAATAAAACTGTCAAAACCTTTTCAGTGATAACGTCCGAACAGATCACCCGCGTAACAGAGAGACCGCAAATGGAAGCAAGATCAACTTCTAACTGCTGAAGTGGAAAATTCCATTCTGCACATGCAAATCGTTAATGTGTGTCCTTCCCCGCACACAAATAACACGCTACGGTAAAAAATAGACCACAACTCATTTTACACAGCAAAATCCCCAGTGTTGAATTAACACCCAGAGTGTTTATATAGGTTCAATTGGAACCAAATTAACTCTGAAAGCGTTAAATCAATACTGAGGAATTTGCTGTTTATAGCTCAGAAATTCGTACAAGACCAGCTACCATGGTAACATATTCTGTAAGAAACATATTCTATACCTAACTTTCAGCTTTCGTTTTAAAAAACAAAATCACAGATTTATAACTAAATGTTTATATGGCGTAGTGATTTTAAGTTACTACTTTTGGTGAAGTAGTGACCTTGACCCTGAGGCTTTCTGTTTAGATCAAAACACACGATCGTATTGGTTTTGGGTGTGGGGAAAATGGAGTTACGACGGTGATCAAATATTTTGCATGATGTTTTATTACAGTTATGATTATTCTGTGAGCGCACCAATCCTTAGGTGTATAAAGTTACAACTTAAAATACAATTAGTGATAACTGTAGACTTTTCAGTGGACGACAACCTTTTTAAGGGAATGCGATGTAGTCAACCATTTATCATGTCCCAGATAAATTTTTCCACAAATTTGCAGAATTTTTGCCAAATTCTGAATAGAGTATTCACATCAAAGATTTAGTTTTATCTGTATTATTTCTTTCATCATTTTATTTCAAATTAAAACCAACATCACCATTCAAAACCGTATAGTTTATTGACTGAGTATATTTAGTGGGGGACCCCCACAGTACCCAGTTTCTGAGACAGACCCATATATATGAATGAGTGATTCCACGCTTATGGGTACTGAAATGGGGACATGAACTTATTTTTAAAAATTCACCTAAAACCATTTCTTTTTTTACCATCAGGTCACAAAACATGTAATCTTTAATGAATGATGTGTTAAAAGATAACTTTAATTTTCTGAGATGTAATAAAAACATATTTATATGCCAAAGTCAGAATGTAACAGAAGTGTTGTGGACATATATATTCTCAATTTTAACAATGTAGAATTACTTTTTGAAACATAGGAAGGTGATGTTTTAGCAAATATCATTAATAAACATGTGTAGTAGAATAAACATACACATTCTTTCAATAAGATTAACATGGTATATAGCTAGATTGTAATTAATTTGTAACAGACGCGAGACGGACAATCGTAACAGAAGTAATGTAACAGACATCATTTTGGAACTCATAGGCTTGACTTTGGCATATAAATGTTTTTATTACATCTCAGAAAATTAAAGTTATCTTTTAACATATCATTCATTAAAGATTACATGTTTTGTGACCTGATGGTAAAAAAAGAAATGGTTTTAGGTGAATAAGTTCATGTCCCCATTTCAGTACCCATAAGCGTGGAATCACTCATATATATACTGTATATGCACTCATGTGGTTGAAAGAAGTTAACGTGCACACTTTTAGTAAGTGCAGTAGTGTAACATCTCCTAAAATAGAAAGAAAGAAAGAAAGAAAGAAAGAAAGAAAGAAAGAAAGAAAGGCGTGTATCTAAACAAGGTTTGGGATGATTGATGTTTGTATCAGGAATCACAATGAATGTCTTCATTCTTAAAACATGCAGTTTATAATTTTATAAAAGGAGTTTAATTACAGGTCATCACTCCCTACAGTCCTGACTTCAGCTTTGCAAACATTTTTACCTTATCAACAGGTCATTAATTTAAAAAAAAAACCCTGACAAAAGTTAATCGCAGCCACAGACCACTTATAAGCAGCTTCTGGTACTTTTTCTGCTGTAATGATGTAATGTGTACATGATGGGACTTATATCTGTCTGGCCACGCCCCTTATCTCAAAACCCCTCCCACTTTTACAGGTAGTATGTATATATGTGAAGGGAACTGAAGCAGGACACGGATCATTATGGATTTGGATTTGTAACACTGTCCAGTTTGGAAAGTCACGTCATTTTACTCATTAATCTGTAAATTATTTTCCCCCAAGACAAGACACAACCACAAAGGCGAACTCCTCTGGAATGTTCTGCAGAAACATTTCCATGCCAATGAAATCAGAGTAAAGATGAAACAAGCCCAAAAGGTGTGTTTTTTTTTTTAATAACACGTTTCAATATTCCAACATCCATCATCCGTTTGTCGAACAGGTAAAAATCATCAAGGAGGAAAAATGTTGCTCTCAAGAAAAGAAATTTATTACTGAGTAATCATCCAAATCACCGAGTCTGTGAGCTACGTTACGAATCCAAACAACTGAACACAGTGAAGATTAGATTCAGATCATATTCAACACGTCATCTCTCCAAAACAAATTATAAAAATAGATTGCATTTTCAGGTACATATTTACAGTATCAAACAGAGAGCATGATGGGAAATGAAACACATTTCATTTGTGTGTGTGTGTGTATATAGAGTGAAAGCTCTTGTCAGCATCACAAACCATATGTTCCAGTTTTTACTGAAGCAGAATGAACAAGGACATGAACAGAAAATCAGCGTTTTAGGGACCGCTGGATTCTCACTCGTCTCCTCACACTGTCTGATTTAAACCATTTCTCGTGTACATAGCAAAGAGTCAACATTTTATAACCGCAGCATGTTACAATGATCATTTACGTGCTTTCTGATGCATAAATATTCATATTAGAGACAGAGACAGTGTTATACTCGTATACGATTCCTGTCCATGACATAAAACATCCCCCAAAATATTTAGACTGAAGAACAAACACACACTCACGTCTGGATCACAGAGCACGTGTGGAAAAACTGGATGAAAAACGAATGTAAGAGCTGAGTGAAACTCGTGAAGTGAACTTACGGACTGATTTTCTCAGGAAAAAGCCCAAAAAGAATCAGAAAGAAAACCAGCTTTAAAATTAATACAAGTTTGGGGTGGGTGGTATTTGAGGGGCAGGGGGTACTTACTTTTGGAAAAGGGGTTTTTAAACAGTACTAGAGAACTAAATCCTGTCCAAGGCTCTAATATGTCAAATGTTTCTCCATTATACACAAACGAATACGTTTTACACACACACACTCCTGATGAACACGACAACTTCGGATCAAATCATCAAAAAGGTCAGATTTGATTTTTCTTTATGGAACGTTTACGCAGCGTCACGTCCTCGTGTCCTTCTCACAAACATCCTTTAAAAAAGGTGACAAACAAATAAATTAATAAATAAATATTAAATAAATAAATCTGAATCACACCGCACGGGAGTCGATGTTGAATTTTACAGCGCAAACATCATCTGTTGCAGCGAGGATGCAGAAATTATTGGGAATGCTAACAACAACAACACAAAAGCAAGTAAATCAGGATCAAGCTGGAGAAGTTGTTGTGGATGGAAGGACAGAGAAATAAACTTTACACACAGAAGATGTGAGAAAATGAGATTTTGGATTTCAAATCGTCTCGTTTTCCCATTCATCTGGGTTTTTTTTTTCCCTTTAAATTCCTGAAGATTCTAAACTTCTCCACTGTTGAGGAAGAGCAGTGTCTACGTTAGCATTAGCATCAGCGCATGATGCTGTTCTCAGGTCAGTAAAGAGTCAGAAGCCCCTGGAGTGAAACAGAAGAAGCAATGTTATGCCACTGTTCCCAGATCAGAGGAAGAGTGTGTGTGTGTGAGAGAGAGAGAGAGAGAGAGAGAGAGAGAGGAAAGGCATTCTGTTAGTCTGTAGGGGACAGAACCACCGTCTCTGAACAGAACTGTGATGGACGAATGTTCCATGAAAGAAAAGGGAAAAAGACGTGGTGTCCTCATGGTGGAGTTTTAGGTCACATGACCTTCCTGCGCTCCATTCTGCTTTCCTTATTGGTGGATGTCCTGTTGGGGACGGAGGGTCCGTTGGTGTTTCAATGTCCTGTCTGTCTTGTGTGTGTGTGTGTGTGTGTTAAACCTGCACTCCACGGCCGTGCATCTGGATGACTTGTGCTCTGAGAGTCTGAAGGGCCGACAGCAGCTGCTTCTGATGCTCCAGAGACGCGATACCAAGACTGAGCACGTCCCTGTGCACGCGCGCACACACACACACACACACACACACACACACACACACACACACACGAAAATTATCCAGGCAGAATTACTCTTACCATCCAATCAAAGTGTCTGTCAGTGTTTTATTCCTCCAACAGCACAGTAAACTGCCAACAATTCTATTTTTTATTTATTAATGAACGACTTTTTATCCATATGGAGTCACAGTTCATGTTGTGGAACATCAGTAAAACAAGTTCGTTGCTGTTCTCCCTTACGTTATAGCAGCTATGAAAGTCGTTTCCTCACCAGACTGTTTATTCACTCTCGGAGTTAATAAGAGAAAAACAAACAAACAAACAAACAAACAACCCGCAGCTTGTTTTGCAGCACCGTTGCAGAGAAACTACAAACTTCTTAAAGCTTAAATTCACAGCCTCATACATTAAAAAAACCATTATTTACCTGTGAATGAGCTGTTACTATAGAAACAATAATGTGTGATAATTAGAATTAGAATGAGCGAATTAATTAGAAATACAGTAAACCTGTGATTTGCAGCTGCACAACTGTCAGAGCTGCTGTTACAGAGAATTAATCAACACCTTCTGAATTGAGAATTAATCTGCACTGTGGGATTAATCTCCAACATAAATGCAAGAAGAAAAAAAAAGGAAAAAAGAAAACTAAACACACACACGTTACTTACTGGACATTCATGCGCGCGACGGACTCCAGGTAGCAGTACCCTGCGGCGGCGAAGTTGTCTTTGTAGCGACCCAAATCCACAGCGTCCAGCCACTCGCCTACAGAACTGAACGAGGGGAATGATGGAAGCGTCCTCTCCGCCAGCGTCCTCTCCGCCAGCGTCCTCTCCGCCAGCGAGATGGAGGACGAGCCTAGTGTCCTACAAAGAGTAAGAAAAAAAAAGTGTTGTACAATTTTGTACACCTCAAAATGTCCTCATCTCCGTCCTATCAGTACCGCACTGATACCTGCCACTGCAGCTCATTATCAAATACCGTCTTTTATCTAATAATTAAATGCCATTTTAATTCCACCGATGATGACCCCCTCAGTAAGACACTCGCCAGCAAGCTACCGCATGACCATGTCAGCACCATCGCTAATCCTGCGTTCCATTTCACTCGGAAGTCGGATCTAGGAATGATGTCACTTCCAAGTCAACTGCTTTCCAGTCTCGAAGTTGGAAAACCAACACCAGCAATTTCTAACCAGTGTTAGTATTCCAAGGGATTTTGTGTGCGCGCACACACACGTTGGACAGTATTGTGAGTACAACTAATTTAATAGTGAGATGTAAATAAAACAGAAGTGGTGATAAACAGTACATTACGACAGCTTGCACTTTGCTCATGCACAGAACACCCATCTTGGATTTTGAGGTCAGAGTTGGTGAGGTTCCCCCGACTTTCCAATTGATATTTTTCCGACTGGGGACTCGGAAATCCCAACTTCCCAGGACAAACGGAACGCACCATAAGCATGTGGACGACATTACTCGGTGAAGTGTTTATGACATCAGGAGGGATGTGGGATCTTGGTACCTGTGTGTTAGCGTGGATGAGCTGATGTTGTCTGGGCTGCGTATGGTTTTACTGAGAGCGCTGTGGATCTGAGAGAAGCTCGGCCTCTCCGTCCTCTCCTTCTGCCAGCAGTCCAACATCAACTGGTGTAGAGACGGGGGACAGTTCAGAGGAGCTGGCAGCCGGAAACCGTCCTCGATCGCTTTGATCACCTGTAAAACACACACACACACAATCTCATGAATACACCGTGGTGTTGAAGCTGTAGGTGTTCACTGGTCATGAGGTTGTCTGCTCTAAAATGTCCGAAATGTGAAATCTGATCTGCTCGTTAATGACGAGTTTCAGTGCAGATCTCAGTTACATATTAACGTAATTCTCTATTAATTTTTCATTTCTATATGTTGTGATAAGATTAAAATGTAGAAATGTTTTGCTCACTAAGTTGAACCTCAGTGGCGTCGCAGTTTCTGTTTTACGGTTTGGTTTGTGAAGGTTAATGCTGAATTAATAAAATATTTTCATTAAAAACTTGTTTGATTCGCCTTCTCTCACACCAAAGTGCATTAACTTTCACATGCAACACTTCCAGCTATTTTTTCCTCAAGATTTTACACCACTCGTTTTGCAGCTGGAACATAAATAGTGCACATTAAAACTACATTCCCCCCCCACGAGCCTTCAGTCGAATAAAACCCCCTCCATAATCTCATCACGGCTTCATTTCACCTGGTTTTGTTCCGACACAAATATAGAATCATGAAAAGTCTTCAATTAAAAAGCACCTGAGACCAGCGTGGCATTTAACCTCCAGGTCAGATGGACAGCTGAGCCAAAATTAATTATTCCCCGAGTCTCCGTGTGTCACAAACACGGAACAGAGACGATGTCGGCTCAAAGGAAGCGTTTCACATCCGTTCAGAAAGAGCGCCGTGCTTTTGTGTGAAATAATAATCACAGTTTCATTCCCAACAATGGAACGGTTATTACAGCGGATTTTCATCACGCTTCCTGAAGTTTTCCATCTTTTACAGGTGAGAAAAGTTGGCATTTATGCCACATGGAAAAGGATTTCTCGCAGTCTTCAGAGAATGTGAACACTTTTGAGGCAGTTACAAAGATAACGCGTGGACATTAAAGGTTATTATATTTAAGAATATTTATGTCATGTTCCTGAGGAGGGATGCAAACTTTTGACATCATTAAAATGTTTTCACAATTAATGTTGTACTTCATTTGAACTTTATTTCCTGTAATAAAAAATAAAATGTGAAACTGAACACAAATGTGCACCGAGAGTGGAGCAGAGATAAATCACACGAAGCTTCATGTTGGGGGAAGGGTGCATAAACTTTTGCACTCAATGGAGAGAGACCAGTAGATGGGTAAAGAGACAAAGAGACAGGTAGAGAGAGAGAGAGAGAGAGAGAGAGATGGACAGAGAGAGAGAGAAAGCAAGACAGTGGGAGACAGCCAGGTACACAGACAGACAGACAGACAAAAAGAAAGACAGCAAGACAGTGGGAGACACAGACAGCCAACAGACAGACACTCATACACAGAGAGAGAGAGACACACACAGACAGACAATGGGAGACAGACAGACAGGCACACAGACAGACAGAAAGAGAGAGATAGATGGACAAAGAGAGAGCAAGACAGTGGGAGAAACAGAGAAAGAGAGAGAGACAGACAGACAGAGACAGACAGATAGACAAAAAGAGCGAGACAGTGGAAGACAGACAGACAGGCACACAGAGAGAGAGAGAGAGAGAGAGAGAGAGAGACAGATTGACAAAGAGAGACAGACAGACAGAGAGAGCAAGACATACAGAGAAAGAGACAGACAGATGGACAAAGAGAAGGAGAGAGAGAGACAGACAGAGTGAATGCACATACGTCTTGGCTGCCCATGTCCCAATAAGGCCTCTCCCCAAATGACATCACTTCCCACATGACGATGCCGAAGCTCCAGACGTCGGAGGCGGAGCTATACCGGTGGTACTGGATCGCCTCCGGGGCCGTCCATAACACCACGCTCTTCCCACCGTGCTGACACACACACACACACACACACACACACACACACACACACACACACACACACACAGTTCAGATGTTTTACAGACATGCTGCTGAGGTAATGATTAAAACCCCAGTGAAGTGGATTCTCATCAACACAGTTCTGATGATGAATAAATAAATGTGTTGGTGTCCAGCGTGATAAGTGCGAGTCTGAGTCATCCAGAGCCACGAGCTGCTCAGCGAGGGACAGAGCATGAGGTTCTCGTGCTGTAAAGAGTACGTTCAGGGTTTTTTCTCTCACCAGTGTGGTATACACGACCTCCATCTTGTCCTCCTGTAAGGGTCTGAAGCCGGAGACTTTACACACCAGGTTGCTGTTGATCAGCACTTTGTGGGCTGCGAGACGCCGGTGGATGAAACCCATCTCAGTCAGGTACTTCATCCCTGAGGCCACAGCACTCAGCAGGTCCACCAGCTGGAGCACGCTGAGCTGACCTTCATGTTTCTGTAAACACACACACAGGGTAATTTCTCATCTCTACCTCAATCTCATTAAATATTATGTAGAAAAAAGTTTCACAGGAAAATCAGGGGAGAAAAAAAAAAAAAGACCTATTTGGGCCCCACAAAGAGCTGAAAACACACACACACACACACACACACACACACACACACACACACACACACACACACACACACACACAGAGAGTACTAACCCGTAGAAACGAATCCAGGGCACCATTGGCCAGACACTCCATCACAATCATCATGGTGTTACCTGCAGGAACAGACACATGGGGCAAGAAAAAGGTAGTTAGTCCACTGTGTGTGTGTGTGTGTGTGTGTGTGTGTGTGTGTGTTATTTAATAAAGGACTGGCTGCATTGTGGCCTCATGCAGCTCAGTGACTCACACCTCCGCCGTTCATCTCCAGGCTCAACCTGCTGAGAATCACTGACAAGTCACAGATCTGTGTATGCGCGTGTATGTGCACTGAAAAAAAGACTTGTGGCTCAGAGAAGTGAGAGAAAGAAGGCAACGGGTCATTAAACAGGTGGAGAGGGAGGTAGAGGCCCACACATGCTGTGATGGAGAAACTCCTCCATCATCCACACTGCACTGATGAGCTGTTGGCGTCTGAACCAGTGCCATGACGACAAACTTCCTCCATCCTGGCTGAGCTAACAATGAGAACATCCATCTTCCATCAGAGCAACTGCAAGCTTGCAAAAATGACTAACGATCACACCTTTAGTCTATCACAGTGACCACGGCTCAGCAAATTACCAGTGAGAAGATATCACCTCTATTAGAGAGACCACAAATTGGCTAAACCACGAATGGGAAGATCTAACCTTGACTAGAGGAAATCACCAATGAGGAGATCTAACCTCTAATAGAGTGACCAGACACTGACTAAACTACCACTGAGAAGGTCAATTTATCAATGGCGTGACCACAACCTGGGCAAAGCAACTTCTTTCAGAATGACCACAGAGATCTGTTCTCCACTCGAGTGACCTCATCAATGACGAGATCCACCATCCACCGCGCTCTGCTCCATTATTTGATGATCGGACTAATTATACTGCCTCCTGCTGGTCAGTCAGTTCCAGCTTCATCCCCATGGTTTGGAGAGAACACGTGGGCAAATGACAGATGGAAAGATTGCAGGTGGTGAAAGGACGATGGAAGGTTTGAGGAGAAAATGAACAAACGGAGAATGAGTACAGCATGAAGCAGAGAAACCAGCTGCAAGCAGGGAGCCGATTATTCAACCCAGTCCAAAAATATCTCCAACTAAACCAAGTTTACACACGAGTAAAACTTTCGGAGAAATGTTCAGACATGACTTTGGGAGTCTGATGAACATCGTGTAAATTTTTTCTGCAATCTTTTTCTTTAATTTCACACTACGCCAAAATAAACCACCACTACTCAAGACAAATGTTACACATTTCTACACATTTCATAAACTGCTCAAGATGATCCGAGAAGGTTCCACCACCAAATTATTTCAGGATGCTGAAGGAGATCATCATCCATTACTTAACTACATTAGCCTTGTGTGCAGCCAACAAATGGGTTTTTCATTATGCACCATCAACAGAAAAAGTTCAAGGTAGAACCCATTCAAAAGTTAAAACCATAAACCATCCAAAGAACCCCTGAGGAACCTGTTTTGAGATTGTAGTTCCAGTGCAAAACTGAAAAAGCAACGTTCAGACACCAAACACATCATGAATCCAATGTGAGCATCCAATACTTGTTAGCTACATTCGCTTTGCGCATTCATTTAAAAAGGTGCCATCTGGAACCCGAAGGCTTCATGATGTCTCTCTCCAACAGAAAACTTCCTTCAATAGCGAGAATGATTCACCATCCAAACAACCACTGAGGAACCTGTTTTTAGCTCTAGTGCAAAACTAAAAATTAACCTTCTGGCACCAAACAATACTTTACATTACACAGTAATACGTAATGATCCATTATTTGTGATCTAGATTAGCTTTGTGCGTTCTTTTAAACATCTGTCAGTGTAGGATCTCAACAGAAAGTAGAACTGCTTCAAAACCATCCAAAGAACCCTTGAGGAACCAGTGTGAAATTAATAAGCAATCTTCAGATATAAAACACATTTTGATATTGTTTGGTCCATGAGCTTTGACTTGAGCAAAAAACAGTGCCATCTGGAATTCGAGAAGGTTCTTCATTTTGTCCTTGAACAGCAGGTAGAACCTTTTCAAAATCTTGAACACTTAACGATCTAGGGTTTTTTTTTTTTCCGAAAACCTAAAAAGACACCAAACACATCTTGAATCCGTTGCGTGTATCCATTATTTGTTCACTACTTATTATCCTTGTTCACTGTGGTACCCGAGAGGGTTCAGTTCTTCAATAGCTACGATCCTGAACCATCCACTGACCCCCCGTGGAACCAGGATTCTTTCCTTTTTTCATCCCAAGTGTCTCTTAAGCTTGTTCCACTTTGTCATTTTCCATCATTCACAAATCTATAATAAATAAAAATCATGAATAATCTCATGCACACAAAACACCAGATTAGCATCACTCCGAGTATCAGTTTCTCATTTATTTCATTTGATTGTATTTCACTCTCTAAGAGCATTACTCTTGTGTTTTGGGATTAATATTTCACTAATCCCCCAGTCTAGAACGCACAGCTTGTCATAGTATCTCTCGTTTTGCTTCTGAACACAATTTTTTGTCTATTTTTGGGAGAAAAGCTCAGAGAGGACTGATGCAGATTGCAGCTTTCTGCACAACTGTCCACTTTTTTTCTTTTCCAAGATTAATGGAGAACCACCATCTTCATCATCATCATCATCAGAACATCTCTGTCCTTACTCGGAGGAATGTTCCAGGACATCTTCATTACTTGGAGAAGAAGAATTGTTCGTATTCTTCTGTATTTATAGATAACACATCACTGTCCCTTCACATGAATTACTCCATTTTATTGTATTTTGCTGTCAGATGGACGTCTAATCCAGTCTTCAAATCCATCCCATCTTCCATCTTTCTCTTAAAGATCTGATGACACATTTTTGACATCTTTGGTGATGTTTTATAACATAAAAAGTAATTCCCGATGATCCATATATTAATTCACGAAGGCGCCTATTTTACAAGTTATGATAAAAAACGCGGCTATTTGGGCAAATTTGACGGGTCTGCAGCACCCAGGAGACGAAAGAGGAGGAGGAGCTATATGACGTCATCAAAAGAATCTTCCTCTTCACTTACCAGTTTGTTGTTGATGCGACAGGTGTTCAGTTTGTCATTATTATTATTATTATACATTATTACTGTATATATATATATATATATATATATATATATATATATATATATATATATATTAGTGCTGTCAAAAATGTCGCGTTATTAACGCGTTAACTTGATTCAATTTTAACGGCGATAATTTTTTTATCGCGAGATTAACGCTCTGTGACATGATGCCACGCCCCGCACAGCCAGAGTCCTCTGCCCTCCCCCGAAGAGCCACGGTGCTCGGCTAAGGTTTCGTTTTCCCATCGGCAGCTCCAGCCCCACTTTGCAGTGGCTGTGACAAGACGCTTTATGCTCTGCAATAAAAAAAAAAAAAAAAATTGGTACAACCAGTGTTCGAACTATGCCGATATTTTCGGGGGGTCCCTTTATTCCCTTGGGGGATGCTTGCACTTGTCTCAGAGCGCGGCTCTCCATCGCGCGCTCACTTCGGATATGCAAATGCTTCCCGTTACACACGATTGCTATGTCAATAAACATCATTTTGACAATATTTTAGAGACCCCCCAACATTTCCCAAGTCATGTTTTCAAGGGATCTCATGTCTGTTTCAGGGGATCTCGGATCCCCCGAGTACCCCCGTAGTTCGAACGGTGAGCAAGCCCATTCACTTTTTTATGCTGATAAGAGAATTACAATGGTTTTTCATGTGACAAAAATGTGCGATTAAATTGCGATTAATCGCTGTGTTGCCGGCTTTTGCTCCAAAACCCACAAGGATGGAGTAAGTTTATTCAAGTTTCCCAGAGATCCCGAGCTGCATGCGAAGTGGGTGAAGCAAGTCAGGCGCACTCGTGACAAGTGGGAGCCCTCACCAACATCCATCCTGTGCTCTGAACACTTCGATCTGGATTGTTTTGACACCCTTCCCAGCTTAAAAGAATCTCTTGGGTGTTCAGTTCAGCACAAACGTGTGTTACTACCATCAGCAGTGCCTACAGTATTCCGGAGGGGGTCTACTAGTAGCTATGCCGGATCCAGCAGTCGCCTGGATATTTTGCTTCATTCAAGGATAAAACTAAGATGCCATAAACTAGAAGACGTGCCTGCCAATATCATCCTAAATGTATCACGGATCAGGCATAGTCGTAAGCTTATTATGTTAGCCGTTTGCATGCTCCATTAGGAACTATGTATTCAGTGTAGCATACGGCTTACATGATATAAGCAGTGTTTACACATGCAAGACAACAATACACAATATTAAAATATTGATTCCGTAATATTTTGAACAAATACGGGTTGACCTACCAATCCTTGTTATCCAACCTTGTGGTGTTCGTCAATGCTGGGCTGTCTGCCTGTCCGCTGTCCGAGTCGCTCTCAGATTGGTGCACAGTAACAGGTTCAAACCTGTACGGTCGGATGCACCCGTGTTCGTCATCACTAGATTCTTCCGATCTATCCCACTCACAACACAATTCTAGACTCCCAGAAGAGGAAGAGCTAGCACTAGAGAGTTCACCGGCGTTTTCATGCGCCATTTCCATTGAGTAGAACAGCCAGTGAACCGCAGCGTGTTCTTCCGCTGACGTCACAGCATGGCCGCGAGCCACGGACCCAGTTTCCTTGCGCTGTGCAATTAAAAGTTGGATATTCGCGTAACAACAGCTTCTTTTCACGTAATTATAACAGAAATCTAACATGTTTGCCATGTTGTATAGTTTATTTAAGAAATTGCATAGAGTCATGTTCGTGTCATCAGATCTTTAATACACACCATATTTCACTTCCTTGATAATCCTTGATGTTTTCTGGAAGGGCTGGACCATATGACACTGATATTGTGATCAGTTATCTATAATATGATATATATTATAAGACGTTTGCATTAGTAAAACACCGAAACTCCATTTATACTCGCCGCAAAACATCACTAAACGTTCCTGAATATTTTCTTTTTCCTGTTTCAACAATATTTTTGTTTTAAATAATTGAAAATTTCTCCATTGTACAAACTTCTGTAAACACTAATATAATTTCCTCTGTGTTCTTGATTCCAGTGACACTGACGTCTTCAATGTGATTGAAATTCCAGATTAAACCTGCCTCATTGTCTCTCCCTCTGTACTCACCTCTGGTGATGACCCCCTCGAGGCGGATGATGTTGGCATGGTCGAACTGGCCCAGGATTCCCGCCTCGCACAGGAACGAGCGCCGTTGTTTCTCCGAGCAGCCGCTCCGCAGTGTCTTGATGGCCACCGGGAGCTCACGTTTACTGGGCAGCTTCAGGCAGCCGCGGCACACCTCACCAAAATCACCTATGGATTTGAAGGTGGGTTGGGGGGGCACAAACTTATTAACATCACAGTAACTGTCTTAGAAAACATTTTATCACACTCTTCAAACAAACCGAAACATCAGCTCAAAGCACATGAGGGGAAAAAATACATACGTTTAAGTCATAATAAGCAAAAGTTTGGTCATTACAGTTTGCGAATTAAAATATTACTAACTGCTTAGGTCTGATTTGTTGGGGGCGGGGCAACATATGCACTCAATTTGTGATGTCACTCTAAGCCAATCACATCCAAACTATCCACAACGGAAAACATGATGCTCATTTATTCAAAGAATCTATATGCTAATGTTGTTAGCTAGTTAACTTTGTTAACGTTAGCGATGATGAGATAGTGGTCGTCATGGTAACAGGTTTGGTTACGATTAACTAAATCAGTGACAGAAAAATTATTTAAGTTGAAGCTTTGAAGTGATGGCTGTTAGAGAACTCTTAAGGCTGTTCATGGTGCAGGAGGGTAAGGGGTGTGGTCATAATTTGCATATTCATAGAGCTTCACACGTCAATGAGGACGTGGAGGTGTCGAGACGGATCTCTGCTGTTTTTGGCTTTTTTTTAAGCAACTTTGCGATTTGAATTTGCACGCAAGAAGATTAAACTGCATAAAACTTTGTGATTTTGGACCCGAGTACACGTGGAGCGTGTGGACCTCGTGACGTGAGGAGGAAGCGGAGATATTTTACCCGAGTGAACGATCCTGTCGATCTTGACGCTGGAGTTGTCGAGCTCTTTGGCGAAGGTGTGAACAGCCTGCAGCAGGTCTTCACACGTCTCGGGGTCGATGTACGTCCTCCGGGTCGGGATCTTGACTGAACAGGAAACACGCGAATCACGTCACTGATTAACTCTTAATGTGATTACACACAAATCACACGCATGTATGACTTCATTTGAATATTCAGTTATTTGCTTATTTGTTTCACAAAACAGTACTCGCGCACGCACACACACACACACACCATGCAGAACCTCATGAAAGTGTTTCTAGGTCACAGAGAAATCTGATTTGGGAAAACTGACCGTCCTTGATGTGAAAAAGGGGAAAATTACATAAAGTCAAATCAAGGAACAGATGGAGGAACAAATTTCACAAAACAGAGAGAGGGTCTGAACTCAGCGTGACTGCAGCACAGAAGACAGCAGTGTGTGTGTGTGTGTGTGTGTGTGTGTGTGTGTGCGCGCGAGAGCTTCATTTTAACCAAGTGCATCGAAGATGAAATTTTCTGCGGCTTGTGGGCGTGGCCCGTCCTGTTTATTTATGATAAATGTATCGCCTTAAAGCCAGCTCTACAAAGTAAACACGCAGTGTTGTGGTGCGAGCCTGACTTTGTGCTCATCTCTTTCTCAGATTAGATTAGCAAAGTAAGCGAAGAGCACGAGTCACACACTCGTGTGAACAGAACACAGGATTAACTTCAGTTCAGAGAAAGTGCAAAGTAGTCTGCCCTCTAGTGGACAGAGCTTTTAATATGCCACACATCCATTTACGCATCGTTTCATCCCCCAAACATCTCTCTCTTCTCCGTCAGTGTGTTTGTGAATTCCTAATACACATCTCTGTTAAAGCACATGATCATCTCTCACACACACACGCGACTCGGATCTTCTCCAGGTTCTACTCACACTGGAAGTAAAGCTCCTCGTCTCCCTCCTGGTTGGCTTTACTGTAGCCACACTGTCTGTTGGAGAGAAAAAAAGGATTTTAATCAGATTTTAAATCACTTTTAGCTTCCTGGTGCTTTCCTCCTCCTCAGTGTTGTGTGTTTGATTTTGACTCAGACGCTTGCAGATGATCATGTTTAAAAAGCTTCAGTAAGTAAACTGCAGAGCTTCAGTGAATCTCAGAGCGAAACGGAGTTTGGACAGTGTTTCTGTTCGCAGGCTGAAACCACAGCAGCTCAACATGTTCTAAAGATTAGTTTTGTTTTAACAAAAAATAAAAATTTTAGGCATCTGTTTGCAACAATGGTACAATTTTTACCTGAGAAACAAAACAAGAACCGTGTTAGAATCAAGATCTGGGCTCCCACACCTCGCCTCACCACACCGTCATCGTGCTTTTCACTAAATTTGTTGAACACATTTCACAAAACCACAAGCTGAAAAGCGTTTTACACTCCGCAGTGGGACGATTTCAGCCTCCTGTAGCTTTCCACCATCTCAAGTGCTCAGCAAAATGGACTCTGACAAAACCACTGTGGAGGATTTGATGGGCTTCTAACCCACATCTCCACTACAGCAGGGAATAAAAGCCAGGAAATCTCTCTATATGGAGGGGAAATAAAAGAGAAAGCACACTGGCCTTTCAGTGGAGGAAACATAAAAAAAAACAGATTGAATGCCCCTGCGATTTAAAGAACAAATAAATTGTAGATTTCTTTCATTTTTTTCCTTCTGATCAACCCGGTCCTGGACCTGTGCAGTGATTCTGATAAAAAGACATGAAGAAAGAAAGGCAAAGGATGAAAAAGAACGAGGAAGAAAAGAGGGACGCACAGATCTGATGCGAAATATTGTATCCGATTTGATGCGTGATCGTTTACGTCACAAATCACGGCAAGTTTAGCGTGAAATGAATCGCATGTCTAAATAAACACAGACTCGATTTCAGGACCGCGTCTGTCTCGATTTCCCAGAATGCAATGCAGCCGTGCGACGGCAGAGACTCGGCTCGGCTAGTTCGCGACCTATGAGATGACTCGAGCACTAAAGCGCCGCTGCATCACTCTTGAAGTGCGGTATAAAAGGCATTGTGGTTAATCTAGGAAACTGTAGTTAAAGATGATGTGTTAATTATAAGCATTAATCTGCACATCATTCAGAGTGGAGATGTTTCAGGAATCTGATTTCATCATCGTCTCCAACCACGAGGTCCTGCAGATTCCTGAAAGATCCAGAACTTTGAGTTCTATAGTTCAACTTTCCAGCTCAGACTTCTGCAGCTCTCTTCTCAGCGACATCTCCTCCACAGATCATTCCGGATGCTGCTCCTCGCCTGGTTAATCATCTCCCTGAAGTTCTCTCGCGTCCCCCCACCCCCACCCCACTGAGGTCACTGCACTGGCTTTCTGTCGCAGCAAGAAGCACATTCAATATTCATGTCCTCGCGTTCCAGAGCCTCACTGGGACTCCATTTGAGGGAAGGCGTGCATTTCATTTGGGTTGAGAGCACATTAGAGGTTGGGAAGAAAAAAAGATTAAATGTAAATAGTTTCAGCCTCAAGGTCACAAAACGAGAGATTCAGCTGATGAGTTTTCACACTCGGCCCGAAGACTCGAGTCCACACCACGACCGATTCTGGGCTCAGAACATCGGATTTGTTTTGAGAAGAATTCCTTCCAATCCGTGGATCGATTGCACAATTCCACACAGGTTTGCAAAATTCTCAGCCCTGTTCATTTCATCTGGATTTATCTTTTTTTAATTATTTTCCTTTGGTACCAACATGAAGAACAGCACTGTTTGGATGCCAGGCACGCCATCCTGCAGGAATACTGACAAACAACGAGCTGTTACATCACCAGATGTGTGTTTTACACCATGTTCACAAAGCTCACACCACAAAGTGGAGCTAATTACAGCATTTCAGTCTTATAAATATCATGAAAATGGCTTGAGGAGACAATTTCCTCCTCTGGGAAAGGGTTGATTTGGAGGAACAAACACCATGAAACCTGAAACAAGAAGTAATGAAGCAGCAAGCTGTGAAAGCGAGAGCCTCCAGACCTCTGCGAAAACATCTCACAGTTTGCTGAAGTGAGCCCCAGGTCGCCATTGTAAAGAGGACCAGGAACCAGACCAAGAACCACTCATGGGCTCGAAAACGGCCTTCAATTTTCACAAAACTCTCAAAAAAATAACTGAAGAACATGAATGTTTGTAACGGAGCTACAATTTATAAAAGGTCCAGCTACATAAAATTCCTTGCTTTCAAAGTGAACGGTGAAATCACTCGTGTGAACATTTAACCAGTCGTGTTTTTTGGGGCGATGCATTAGATGATTTTAAGTGGTACTTCATGTTCACACTTTTGACGAGTGCCACTGACACTGAACTCTGTTTGTTTTGAATCAATAATAAACACGCCCATCTCTACCCGATTGTCTTTTCCTTTCTTGACGCGCTGCTTTTAGGTAATAAGCGCGTGCGAGTTCCCACAAGAGAAAATCAGCTACAGAAGTTAAAATAGTTTGTGATAAGAGCGAGAGATCTGAGCTTCGGACTGCTGCGACAGGAAAGCGTTCGCCTTATCGTCCGGAGAGTCGAGGTCGAGTCCTGATGATATCACGGTCATCCATGGCCGAGTCCAAGTGAGCCAAACTGACTGGTGTTGTCAGAGAGTAAGCCACTCCCACACAATCATGAGCATCTGTGAGCTGATGTACCGTATGTGGAAGAGGGTAGATAGCACTTCCCTTAGAGTGGGGAGTACGACGGAGGAGAGTTGGCTGATACATGGGAACTGACCCAGACCAAATTAGGGGGAAAATCTGAAAAAGAAAACTGGAGTTAGAGACACTTTTCTGATGCTGCTCGATAGCGAAAATGTTTTGAGTAGTCACGCATCAGACGAGTCCTGTCAGTTTTGTCTAGTGTGAGTCTGGAGTTTTAGAAAGAGGAAAATGCAAACAATAGAAGTCAGGAGATAAATATTTCCAGGCTGGAAAACAGCGAACAACATTCGAAAGTTCACAACATGAACAACCTGAGAGCAAAGAAAGTGTAGGAAGGAGACCGTTTTCTCTCATCAAAAGTAATGGAACAATCTGTTTCAGATTCACAAACAGGTTCACGGTGAAGCTGAAGAGATTTTTTCTTCTTGTTGAACAGATCTGATGTCACACTTCAGACCGTCGCCAGTCAACACGTCTTTGTAAACAAACAGGCGGCGACACGCCTCAGAGACGAAGCAAGCCGAGACCCCGGACGATCCAGACAGGGCGAGTTGAACCTTGATAACCTCAGAACTACAGACTCAGCCGTGAACACCAGAGCGCAAAGCTGTCACGTTCTCCGCGGCCGGCCTCACTCTGCGTGTAAATGAGAGAGAAAACCAGAAGACCTCATTTTACATCAGAGACACGACACACACCAAAGCTGGGAGACCAAGAACCTTCACAAGGACAAACCACATGTCCAGATTTCAGCACAGAAAACTTTTAATAATCACACTCAGTCAGTCAATCCAACATTTACTGTAGGTTATTTTTAATCAGGTATTTTCTTTATATTATTTCATAAATGCTAAAAATCTGTGCAGCACGGTAGTGTAGTGGTTAGCGCTGTCGCCTCACAGCAAGAAGGTCCTGGGTTCGAGCCCCGTGGCCGGCGAGGGCCTTTCTGTGCGGAGTTTGCATGTTCTCCCCGTGTCTGCGTGGGTTTCCTCCGGGTGCTCCGGTTTCCCCCACAGTCCAAAGACATGCAGGTTAGGTTAACTGGTGACTCTAAATTGAGCGTAGGTGTGAATGTGAGTGTGAATGGTTGTCTGTGTCTATGTGTCAGCCCTGTGATGACCTGGCGACTTGTCCAGGGTGAACCCCGCCTTTTGCCCGTAGTCAGCTGGGATAGGATCCAGCTCGCCTGCGACCCTGTAGAACAGGATAAAGCGGCTACAGATGATGAGATGAGAATGAATGAGATGCTAAAAATCTGATCTGATAAAGGCTAATCTGATGTATAATTTGAATATTTAAATTATTTTTAAAAAAGAAAGTTATATCATATTGATGTTTATGTAACAGCTTTCATTTAAGTAAAAAAAAAGAAAAAAAAGAGAAAAAAAATCAGACTTTATTTTTATGTTGAGAAACAGTGCTCACTGATTGAAAATAAAATTAAACAAATAAATGAAAAATAAAGTCCATATAATTTTGTCAGTATGTTTATCAGGCATTTTATTACAATTATTTTAGAATAAATAAATAAAAATAAATAACATTTTAATGTTACTTGAAAGTCTCATCATAAGACAGATTTTTTTTTTTTTTGGAAAAAAACATGATTTTCCATGGTGTGCAGATCGCCACATATTTAATAATTTAACATATAATTTGCATATTTTAATGCATTTTAAAAAAGGAATCTGTTGCACCGATGGAAACTCATTCGATTTTATTTCAGAAAGAAAATATCAGACTTTATAAATAAGACAAGCCTCTTTAAGCCTTATAATTTAGATCAAGATAATGTTTCAGGTGTTCTTCAGGCTGAAAATAAAAGTTTGTGCGTGCGCATAGGGTTCTTTGTCTTTCTACAGCTCGTATTACTGGTGGAATTGGACACGCACCAGGGCCGGCATCTAAATTTTCTATAATTGAGGCATCAGGCGTTTTCTCCCTGCGTGTTCTCTGGGCGTGTTATCTGGGCGTGTGCTCGATGCCCTGTCATGCGTGATGTATGTTCCAGACTCTAATAAGCTCCTCACGCACACATCATACATCACCTGGCAGCTTTTTAAACCTGTGCTCGATAAATCCACATTTATAAATATGACACTGGAGCTTAGAGTGCGTGGAAGGTGTGCGCGCACACATGGACATGCTCTGTGTGTGTGTGTGTGTACGCGTGTAGAATGACAATAGAGAAGCCGTCAGTGTGTCCTGTGCAGAAGAGGAATGAATGAAAGCCATTTCACGCCGCCTCCATCGAATCCATTCTCATCACACTGATTAATGTGGAGCTGCTGCGAGTCCTGCTGGATGGAGATCGCTCATTTTATGACGTGTGTGTGGGGGTGGGGTGTAGGGCGTGGGGGGGGGGGGCAATCGCAGATGATGCAATTTAGCTTGCACGATCTGAGATTAAAACAAAACTGTGCTTTAAAAAATTGTTAAAAGAAACCCACATTAATCTAATTTACTGCATTTATTTCTATCATTTTATTTGTGTTTTATTGCTGCTACTGAAAGTCCTGCTGTTATTTTAGTTTATTATTATTTGTATTATATTACTGCTAACATTTTGTTATTGTTGGATATTTACTAAAATCTCAATTACAGGTGCAGCGTTTTACAGGTGCATTCATACAGGTTCAGTGTTACAAACATGCCATGTAACAAAAGTGTGCCATTAAAAAGGTGCAGTGTTACAGGTGCATTAGTGCAGGTGCAGCGTTACACACGTCTGGTGTTACAGGTGCATTAGTGCAGGGGCAGCGTTACACATGTCTGGTGTTACAGGTGCATTAGTGCAGGGGCAGCATTACACATGTCTGGTGTTACAGGTGCATTAGTGCAGGGGCAGCGTTACACACGTCTGGTGTTACAGGTGCATTAGTGCAGGGGCAGCGTTACACACGTCTGGTGTTACAGGTGCATTAGTGCAGGGGCAGCGTTACACACGTCTGGTGTTACAGGTGCATTAGTGCAGGTGCAGCGTTACACGTCTGGTGTTACAGGTGCATTAGTGCAGGGGCAGCATTACACATGTCTGGTGTTACAGGTGCATTAGTGCAGGGGCAGCATTACACATGTCTGGTGTTACAGGTGCATTAGTGCAGGGGCAGCGTTACACACGTCTGGTGTTACAGGTGCATTAGTGCAGGGGCAGCGTTACACATGTCTGGTGTTACAGGTGCATTAGTGCAGGGGCAGCATTACACACGTCTGGTGTTACAGGTGCATTAGTGCAGGGGCAGCGTTACACACGTCTGGTGTTACAGGTGCATTAGTGCAGGGGCAGCGTTACACACGTCTGGTGTTACAGGTGCATTAGTGCAGGGGCAGCGTTACACATGTCTGGTGTTACAGGTGCATTAGTGCAGGGGCAGCATTACACATGTCTGGTGTTACAGGTGCATTAGTGCAGGGGCAGCGTTACACACGTCTGGTGTTACAGGTGCATTAGTGCAGGGGCAGCGTTACACACGTCTGGTGTTACAGGTGCATTAGTGCAGGGGCAGCGTTACACACGTCTGGTGTTACAGGTGCATTAGTGCAGGTGCAGCGTTACACGTCTGGTGTTACAGGTGCATTAGTGCAGGGGCAGCATTACACATGTCTGGTGTTACAGGTGCATTAGTGCAGGGGCAGCATTACACATGTCTGGTGTTACAGGTGCATTAGTGCAGGGGCAGCGTTACACACGTCTGGTGTTACAGGTGCATTAGTGCAGGGGCAGCGTTACACATGTCTGGTGTTACAGGTGCATTAGTGCAGGGGCAGCATTACACATGTCTGGTGTTACAGGTGCATTAGTGCAGGGGCAGCGTTACACACGTCTGGTGTTACAGGTGCATTAGTGCAGGGGCAGCGTTACACACGTCTGGTGTTACAGGTGCATTAGTGCAGGGGCAGCGTTACACATGTCTGGTGTTACAGGTGCATTAGTGCAGGGGCAGCATTACACATGTCTGGTGTTACAGGTGCATTAGTGCAGGGGCAGCGTTACACACGTCTGGTGTTACAGGTGCATTAGTGCAGGGGCAGCATTACACATGTCTGGTGTTACAGGTGCATTAGTGCAGGGGCAGCGTTACACACGTCTGGTGTTACAGGTGCATTAGTGCAGGGGCAGCGTTACACATGTCTGGTGTTACAGGTGCATTAGTGCAGGGGCAGCATTACACATGTCTGGTGTTACAGGTGCATTAGTGCAGGGGCAGCGTTACACACGTCTGGTGTTACAGGTGCATTAGTGCAGGGGCAGCGTTACACACGTCTGGTGTTACAGGTGCATTAGTGCAGGGGCAGCGTTACACATGTCTGGTGTTACAGGTGCATTAGTGCAGGGGCAGCGTTACACACGTCTGGTGTTACAGGTGCATTAGTGCAGGGGCAGCGTTACACACGTCTGGTGTTACAGGTGCATTAGTGCAGGGGCAGCGTTACACACGTCTGGTGTTACAGGTGCATTAGTGCAGGGGCAGCGTTACACACGTCTGGTGTTACAGGTGCATTAGTGCAGGTGCAGCGTTACACGTCTGGTGTTACAGGTGCATTAGTGCAGGGGCAGCATTACACATGTCTGGTGTTACAGGTGCATTAGTGCAGGGGCAGCATTACACATGTCTGGTGTTACAGGTGCATTAGTGCAGGGGCAGCGTTACACACGTCTGGTGTTACAGGTGCATTAGTGCAGGGGCAGCGTTACACATGTCTGGTGTTACAGGTGCATTAGTGCAGGGGCAGCATTACACATGTCTGGTGTTACAGGTGCATTAGTGCAGGGGCAGCGTTACACACGTCTGGTGTTACAGGTGCATTAGTGCAGGGGCAGCGTTACACACGTCTGGTGTTACAGGTGCATTAGTGCAGGGGCAGCGTTACACATGTCTGGTGTTACAGGTGCATTAGTGCAGGGGCAGCGTTACACATGTCTGGTGTTACAGGTGCATTAGTGCAGGGGCAGCGTTACACACGTCTGGTGTTACAGGTGCATTAGTGCAGGGGCAGCGTTACACACGTCTGGTGTTACAGGTGCATTAGTGCAGGGGCAGCGTTACACATGTCTGGTGTTACAGGTGCATTAGTGCAGGGGCAGCGTTACACACGTCTGGTGTTACAGGTGCATTAGTGCAGGGGCAGCGTTACACACGTCTGGTGTTACAGGTGCATTAGTGCAGGGGCAGCGTTACACACGTCTGGTGTTACAGGTGCATTAGTGCAGGGGCAGCGTTACACACGTCTGGTGTTACAGGTGCATCAGTGCAGGGGCAGCGTTACACACGTCTGGTGTTACAGGTGCATCAGTGCAGGGGCAGCGTTACACACGTCTGGTGTTACAGGTGCATTAGTGCAGGGGCAGCGTTACACACGTCTGGTGTTACAGGTGCATTAGTGCAGGGGCAGCGTTACACATGTCTGGTGTTACAGGTGCATTAGTGCAGGGGCAGCGTTACACACGTCTGGTGTTACAGGTGCATTAGTGCAGGGGCAGCGTTACACGTCTGGTGTTACAGGTGCATTAGTGCAGGGGCAGCGTTACACGTCTGGTGTTACAGGTGCATTAGTGCAGGGGCAGCGTTACACACGTCTGGTGTTACAGGTGCATCAGTGCAGGGGCAGCGTTACACACGTCTGGTGTTACAGGTGCATTAGTGCAGGGGCAGCGTTACACACGTCTGGTGTTACAGGTGCATTAGTGCAGGTGCAGCGTTACACGTCTGGTGTTACAGGTGCATTAGTGCAGGGGCAGCGTTACACACGTCTGGTGTTACAGGTGCATTAGTGCAGGTGCAGCGTTACACGTCTGGTGTTACAGGTGCATTAGTGCAGGGGCAGCGTTACACACGTCTGGTGTTACAGGTGCATTAGTGCAGGTGCAGCGTTACACATGTCTGGTGTTACAGGTGTGTCATTACAAAGGTGCAGCAAGTAGGTGCACTCATAGCTGTGCCATTAAAGCGTGGTGTTACAGCTGCATATGTACAGGTACAGCGTCACACAGGTACAGCGTCACACAGGTACAGCGTCACACAGGTGCACTATGATATAGTGTGTGTTATTACACATGCTTTATTACATGTACTTTGTTCCAGATGAGTTGTTAAAGGAGTGTCATTACAGGTGTGTTACCTCCTCCAGATGAGCAGTCCAACACCGAGAGACAGCAGCATGATGAGAGCAGCAACTGACACCACCACAAGGATCACCACTGGACTCTGTTCACTCGATGCCAGAGCCACTGAGTACGTACACACACACACACACACACACACACACACACACACACACAGAGTGAGGTCATAGTTAGTATGCGGAGCAGCATGAGGCATTTAGCCCTGTGTAAAAGCAGTGGAGCCTGACAGACAGCCCGATGAGCGCTCTCTCTCTCTCTCTCTCTCTCTCTCACACACACCTCAAATACACACACTGATGCATTTTAATGGCCTCTCTGTCTGTGTGTTTGTGCAAATATTTGAATTGATGTGTGTGCATATGCATATGTAGATTTGTGCGTGTGCGCGTGTGTGGAGTGCCTCTGTGTCAGAAGTTTGCCCTTGTGTGTGCATTTGTAATAAATGAGAATTGTGTGTGTGTGTGTGTGTGTGTGTGTGTCTCTCACACTCTCCGAGTGTCTGCAGCTCGAGCGGTGTGCTGAAAGCCCCGTAGTCCAACGGAGGAGGAGAAGGAGGAGCTGCAGGTACAGAGGATGATGGTGAAGAGGAAGACGACGAGAGGAGTGATGAGGAAGAGGGGGAGGAGGAAAGGGCGGGGCTGGAACACGTGCGGATGAGGAAGACGTAGGTGGTGCCCGGTTTCAGGTTGTTCACACTGATTTTGGTTGCTGCGGTTTTCACGGTGGAGTAACTCTGATCTTTCTGCTCCTGCACACACACACACACACACACACACACGCCTGGTTTCTGGAACAAGGCTGAAACTCGTGTTAAATCAGACATCATTGAACATCACCACAATAACATTCAGTCAGTGACTGCTGTATGATGATGCTCCCATCACTGTGTGCGTCGGTGATTTACACAAACACGAGCTGTCAAAAGTTGAAAACATCGTCCTAATAAATTTCATTTCCACAACATCTTGGATTTCATACGTATTTGAAGAGAAATGGCTGTAAATGTCTCAGTGCAGCGTGTTAGTGTTTGAACAGGAAAACTTTATTAAGCCATAATATTGAACCGTTCACCCCGTGAGTTTCTACACACTCCATAATAACATCAGTGACAACTTTCACTTTTACACCAGCCTTGAAGGATGCAAGCAATAAATCCAGCCTCATCCTGTGTGTGCACGCTTATTTAAAGGTGCCCTTCCACCAAAAACGTTTAACACTGGCTCTTTTTGAAATACCATAGTTCACTCCGAGTTGCATATGCATGCTGCATGTGAAAATGTAATTCTACTCCCATTCCCTGTATTAGCTTATGAAAGAAAATAGTCGGAAAAACGAGTGGATCAGAAAAAGCCATACGAAGTTACGTCACTTTGAAAATTAGTATTCATGGCCTCGCCCACCTTGGCTTGCGACCGCCCACAGGAAGAAAGTTGGGATTTAAGCGCGAGGAGAGAGAGAGCAGAGCCCATCTCGTCAGTAGCTAACGAAGAGGACCTAACAGCAAGTTGAAAACATGTCTGAACAAGTTCGTGCCTGTGTTATTTGTGGCAGTAACACATCAACGTTGCATTTCTTGCCCAAGATAGAAGAGCTGAAGAAGAAATGGTTGGAATTTATCTCTGTACTGTCAAGACGATCGACCACCAGCTCACAAGCTGTAAGCAAAACATGAACTTTTTGTTCGAAGGTTTTTGTTACAAAACAGCATGTTCATATTCTCCACGTTAGCATGCATGACATGGTCACAAGCTCGGCAGGGATGAGAGTTTTCCGCTTTTCGGCGGATTTCCACTTTTTCTGAGTAAAAAACGACCTTTTTATATTATGCCAAATCCGTTGAGAATTTTTTTTTATTAATTTCGGGGGGTTGGGGTATGTTCCTTCATGCTGTTCAAACTTTATTAACTCCAACGATGTTTACACATTATTTGTAAGTCGCCATCTTTAGTCTCGTTTAAATCTCGTTGAATGTGATGTAAAATTCATGTTATCTACATTGTTATTGGTCAAAACATCGATGTTGAGACCATAATAGCCAACCAAAACAGTTTTTACAAAGACACCCACATTCGCTTGTTGTGACCCACTGGAGGGAGCGTCACAGTGCTGTTAGCTATTCAGAGGTAACACGTTTACATGTCATGAATATTAATGAGTAAGAGCTGAAATCCTGTCGTTCTCTCCCCACCCACTCCTCCACCAAACTAGAACAGCCTGAAACAGGAGAACCACAGCATTTTTCTACACCAAAACCAGCTCACAGGGCATTCATTCATACTAGAGACCACCGCACAATTAATGAAAAAATGATGCAAGGAGACCTTTAATTTGCTTAAACTCAAAACACTTCCTGCTTTTCCAATAATTAATCTCCAAATTATTAAAATCAAATCTTGCTACGATGTTTTCTAAAAGATCAGAGTGTGATGATTAGCGCCCCCTGCTGCTTGTCAGGTGAATCACAACTGCAATGAAGGCACAATCCGTCCCCTCCCTGTCTGATTAGCCACACCCCTTCTTTTGAAACTGCAAATGCCCTGTGGGTTGGCTTTTAAAGTCAGGGGGCGGAGCTAATTCTGTGTAACCAACTCCACATACGGTAGTTCAAGGGTTCTTTAAAATGTTCACTGGAACAGGTCCTCTTGGAAGCCTTTCTAAGCGAGAAAAACTCCAATGTGGGGTTCTGAAGAACCTTTCCTTTAGAGGCACAATCACAGAACCTGTAAAGAGTGGAGCCAGATGTTCTACCTTTCTAATAAGGTTTTATTTTAATTTCTAGAACTTTTAATGCACAACAGAACATTTTAAGAAATCTTAATTCAATAATTTATGTCGTTTAAAGAAAACGGCTCAGTCACTCTTTACACTCATTAAAAACACCATGATATATGAATATGCATAATATGCAGATTTGGGAACGCCCCCATGTGCTACAGCCATTCCTAATGGACCAAGATCACGGACATTAGCTAGCGTCACTAGCTGGTTCGCTAAATGCTAGGAAACAGTGGGAGATCAGTAAGAGAGAGTGTTGAATTACATGCTCATATTAAAAAAAAAATGCTCAGGCAAACCTTTAAAAATGTAATGTTACCATAACAACCTCCATGTGTTCATTCGCCAAGTTAGAGAAAGGTTTCAGAGTTGTCCGATCTCAGAATTGATTTGTCCAAAGCGGTGGAGTGTGTTTAGCGACATCGCTCACACTTAGTTCCACCCCATGATCCCTGACTAACACGGAAACGCTGAGAGAGTCCGGATTTTAAACAAAGGAATTTGACTTGAGTAAAATGTGTCGACCCAAACGCACAAATGTAGAGAAACAGAATCATCATCGAACAGAAGTTTAAAAATTTAAACACTTTCATGTTTCTGAAGCGCAGCGATACAACTCGCAGGTGTGATGGTGTCTGTACCTTCTCATAGTATTTGATCTCGTATTCTGTTCGGCTGCTGTTGGGGTTGGTCGATTCTCTCCACGCCAGAGTCACGCTGCGCTGCTCGATCTTCTCCACCCGCAACTCGCTCACCTGAGAGGAAGCTGGGGGGGAGAAAGATGAATAATTAAGAGAATTATCTCAACATGTTGTGACGTATCTCTGTTCAGCTAGTTTTGTAACAGATGCACAAATCAAACACACCAAACTGTCCGTTTGGTAGGTGGAGCTTTGATTTACATTTCTGATTCATCCCAAGTGACGGTTGCTCTTTTCCTCTTTTGGTCATGGAAGTTTTTTTTTTTTTTTTAATTAAAGAAAAGCTTGAATACCATTTCTGTTCCCCAGCAATTAACAGCGTACCAGAATACATCTGATCGTTTCCCACACTTATAATTAAATAATTTATTAAAGCCCAGTTCTCTTCTCATGTTAAGGCCAACAAAACCCTCTAATGGAAAATACAAACCATGTGCTGTCGAGAGAAAATCCTCCTTTGGTCATTTTTGGTATTTTTAAAGAAGCGAATGAATTTACAAGTGCATATGAAATCCACTTCCTTCCTCCCTCAGAGAGTGCGCACTTCTCTCGTGCACTCGGTCCCTTATCCAGGGCTGGTGTGTGTGTGTGTGTGTGTATCTACAGTTCCTGTGCAGTCTCGGTATATTTATAACGACATCACAGTAACGACACTGTAATTGCTGTAATCTGTCTTTACTTGTAGTTCGTTATTATGGCGTGGAATTCATGTGATGGTATTGTTTAAATCTCAGGATGAATAATTCATTGTCTCTTTGTTCTGAAGCTTCGGAACATCAAATAGACGAGCTCAAACATGATAGAGAAGATGACGACAAAGGCACGAGGGGAGATGAGAGCAGCTCCAAGTTCCCTTTGATCATCCTCACGAAATACAGCTTTATTAGAGCAAGTCGAATAAGTTAGGAGTGTGTGTGTGTGTGTGTGTGTGTGTGTGTGTGTGTGTGTGTGTTGTTATTCGGGTTCATCAGTAGATTGGGGGGGGCAGAGAGGGATTTCAGTGGGAGCTGCTCCATGATGTTTCGTGTTGTTTCAGCGCTGATGGAGATGTAAAACCTCGGCAGGAGATTTTGAGTGACAGCCATCAAGCACAGTGCCTCATTAATCATCACTTAATCAGAGCAGCAGGAGAGGAGGGGCTTCAAACACACACACACACACACACACACACACACACACACACACACACACACACACACACACAGAGAGATCAGCAGTGAAGATGAAATGCAGTGGTGTGTTTCCCCGCAAAATAAATACATAAATAATATAAATTTAAAATAAAATAAAAGACATTTCAGGGAGAAGCTGAAATCCCACTCAGGGACAAGAGGAGAAGTCTGGAGGACGAGTGTAAGGAGACCAGACTCTAAGACTTGACTAGGGGACTAGGATAATAGACTAAAGGGTATTAAGTTCTAGACAAGGGACTGAGGGGACAAACTAGATTGAGCGACAGGCTGACTGAGGACAGAATAGACTACGAGTTTGAGAGTTAGATTGGACGAGGGGACCAGGGATGAGACCAGGGGACTAAGGACACAAGACAAGGGGATGACCTAGGGACAGAATCTACAAGGGGACAAGAGGAGTAGATCAGGGGACAGGTTATCTTGAGGATGGACTACGCTAGGGGACCAAGGGAACAGACTAGTGGTCAATCTAGACTAGGGATGAAAAACTAGGGGACGAGGTAACTTGACAAGGGGATGGGTGAGACTGGGGACAGAAAAGATTAAGCAACTCGATGAGGGAGCGAGGGATCAAGCTATACTGGGAAGGACTTGGTGACTGGACTCGGGGGATGGGCTAGTTTGTGGACAGAATAGATTCGGGCACTAGACTAGGGGATGAGGAGATGGTCTTGATTAAACAAGGGATTGACCAGATGGAGCCCAGGGACAGACTAGCCTGAGGATAAAATGGATTAGATTAAGACCTGGGTTAGATTGGGGACAGACGAGACTCGGGGACAGAAGAGGGTTCAGCCGTACCGCTCCCTTTGCTGGTTGTCGTGGTTTTACATCAAAGAGTTGAGCCGCTGTTATTCTGATACAGAAATCCCACGGACTAATACAAGATCATTTGCTACGATTTGGCTAAGCAACTATCCAAGGTAGTAATACTGGGCTATTATGGATGGCAAGAGGACAGAGGGCGTGTCCAGATTTGCATATTCACATATATTCAGAGTCTCTTTCCTCTCCATCTTTCTGTGTTGATTCTCGTTTGCTCAGTGTTGAATAATGTATGCAGCGCTGCGGGCGACGAGTCAGCCGTCTGCTGTAACTCAATCTGACGAAAAGCTCCTCCAGACAAATGCAAACACTGCTAACACACACACACACACACACACACAACTGATGGTCTGACCCCGAGTGAACGAGGGGCCACAGGAGGTGGGATGGAATTGAACTGCTGGTGAGTGAAGCTCCATTTTCCTCACACTGCAGGCTGAATGTTAAAGTGTTCAGGACCACACTGCAGCATTATTCTGACCTCTAAGAGAGTTTTTAGACACACACACACACACACACACACACACACACACACACACAGTATATTTAACCACAGGTTCCCAAGGTTATCGATGTAAAGAGTCTGCGTGTGAAGCTACAGTGGTGGTCTGCTTTGGTGAAGGTCGACCTGTACAGTAGGTGTGTCTGCTGTATGGATTCGACTCAGACGGGGGAACAGACAGGGAGATGGGGGACTAGACTAGAGGATAACAATGTGGAGTGGGACGACAAGGAGTCTGACTGGACTCGGGACAGATTAGATGACAAACTAGACAAGATTCAAGTCGGAAACAGGAGTAGACTCGCGCCGTGTCCCAAGCCACACACCTCTGCACTTACACTTGCTATTTTGAGTGCAGAAGTGCGTTCATATTGTTGAGTATGAAACGCTGGACACTTCTCAGTCTCAGCGGTTGCCATCTTGGCTATGCAGCAGAAGGGGCGGGACCAACAACCTACTTTCAGCCAGTTGGAGGAGGGCACATCATTGACAGTTTCCATGTCGCATGAAATGGGGCACACAAGCAAAGAAAATTAGAACCACAATCGTTTTTAGGAGATCAGCACAAAAAAAAAAAGTTGGTACATATTTTGACGGTTGATGCAACAAACACCTAAATGGTGCGATTGTCATTTACATGCACGACTTGCCATGTTCGATTTGAGACAACACGACCCTGTCGAAATTCACGCGATACACAAGTAACTACATGGAAGTGTACTAACCAAAGAACCTGGATTGAGACACTGAGCCGGTAATACATGAGACTGCGGGAGTGGACTAGATTAGGAGATGTGACTAGACTCAAGGACAGAAGAGATTAGATGACTAGACTAGTGAGACGATACAAAATAGACTTGGGAGACGGGATGAGACTTGGAGCTGGACGATCTAAAGGATCAGGTTAAAGAAGAGAATGGGACGAAACCAGATCATAAACTAGACTATGAAATAGGGCTCGATTAGAGAACAAGCTGGACTGTGGAGGGACGAGACTAAGGTCTTGATGAGATGAGGGGATGGAAGTGGACAAGGAGACAAACTATAGTAAGAGACAGAACTAGATTTAGGGAGGAGACAAAGAGATGAAACGAAACGAGGGAATACAGTGAGACTGGATGGGATGAGTGAATGGACAAGACGAGGGGACAATCTATTCTCTGGAACAGGACATGACTGGACAAACCTGATTACTCTCCTCTCACTTTGCTGCCGTGTGTGTGTGTGTGTGTGTGTGTGTGTGTGTGTGTGTGTGTGTGTGTGTGTGTGTGAGAGAGAGAGAGAGAAACTAAAAGGCTGCAGTCTGGCGCTGGGTCTGTATCTGGCAGCACACACTCAGCCTGCTTTAATCTGTGTGTATCAGGCAGCCTGATGGGGGAGCGCTATCTGGCAGGAAGTTCCATCTACATGCTGTTTAATCTGCGCTATCAGGCTTTCAATAACTGCACAACACAACACACACACACAATCAGGCAAACCTCATGCTCAGGAGAATTAAATAAATAAAGAAAAAGAAAGCAGCATACAAATGGGTCGCATTACCCAGAATGCTCAGCGGCTGGTGAGGCTGATACCAGAGCTATTATCATTTATATCATCACTTTTATGGCGAGATGAAGGAAATAGAAAAGAGGAGAGACACACGGCACGACACACAAACGTAATACGGGTGATATCACACACACACACACACACACACACACACACACACACACACACAGGGAAATGATGGTTAAATGAATAATTGAGGAAGAAGAGCAGAGGGGAATGAAGTCGTGACTCTGATCTTTATTTGAATTATTGGCCTTCATAAAAAAATATATAATTTGTTAACATCCCCTCACTGGCCACTTTATTAGGAATGTTTATGCATTCCTACTCCTGTTAGCCAAGAACAGGAATCTGAACACACACACACACCAGTAAGTGTGCATCTGAGTCAAAATGATTGTAATAAAGGGCTGTGAATTTTGCTGCCAACCAATTAAAGAGATTTACAGAGAGAGAGAGAGAGAGAGAGAGAGAGAGAGAGAGAGAGAGAGAGAGAGATGAATGAGGGATCAATGAAACATGAGTCAATCTGTAACGAGTGGATGAAGAGGTGAAAAGTAAGAGAAGAGAACAAGAACAAAAAAGAGACAAGGAAAAGATACGAGACAAAAAGAAAGCCAGAAGAGACTGGACCAGACCAAGAGAGAAGATGAAGAAAGACAGAACCGAGACAAGAAAGGATTAGACGAGACGAAGAGGAGAGAAGAGATGAGAAGAGGGGGATATTAGACCAGACCTGAGACAAGAGAGAGAGAGAGATCAGACACGAAAAGAAATGAGTTGAAAAGAAGATACAAGAAGAAGAAAGAAAACAAACCAGACCATTTGAGATGAGACGAGATGAGAAGACAAGACCAAGTGAGATGAGATCTGGGAGGAGGAAAGAGACTAGATTTTAAAAAAAGAGGAGACAAAATAAGGCCAGAAGAGACGAGAAGATTAGACCAGATGAGACGACCTGAGAAGAAACAAATCATTCAATAATTAGTAATTAGGCACACAAATCCTGACACGAACATCTGTTACACATCTGGAACCTCACACAGGCTCCCTTTTATTTAATCAGCCATTTTGTCCTTTCCATTCCATCTCTCTCTCACACACACACACACACACACACACACACACACACACACACACACCTGAACCCCCACCACCACCCCGACTTCTCCAGATCTCAGTATAAACTCTGCTCAAGATGAAACAACTTGTGTTCTCGAATCTCAGACTTGAAAATACTGTAAATTAATTTTCTGCTTTAAAACCTCAATTCATTTTAATTTAAATCAGAAATGTCCAACTTATTACTATGTAGAGCGTGAAATTCAGAAAAGTCTGCTCGTACTCTGATTTTAGACTTTCGATAACCAAAAGAGTCAGAAAATATATAATCTACACGTTGTTTTCGTGTTCATACATAACTCAGTACTTTAATAAAATCTGATAAAACACTGGTGAACCCTGACAATTAATACTTTTTTGGAGGGGAAAAAAAATCCCTATGATTTGCAAAAGTAAAAGAGCAGTTTTACAACACTGATAAGCTGTACATTTTAACATTTAGCCACGCCCACAAACCTTCTGTTTCAACTGTGTATAAGGTAAGACTCACAACGAGCTGGAAATATCGACCCAGGAAATGTTACTGGTGTTGAAAGCTGAAATAATTTCACTTCTTGCCTCTGAGAAAGTTTTCTTTCACCATTTTATCCTTCAGCTCCGTCACCTTTCCCTTTTATGGTGTTTTGTAGGCGTCTCTAAATGTAAATGAGCCGCAGTGTGAATGTGCTTTGCTGTTTACAGCTGATTGGCCGTTACCGAGTTAACAAAACTTGTGTCAGTCAGGTATAAATCTGGAGTTCAGTGTGGACCAAAACCACAACACACAACTTTGCAACAATCTGATAAATGAGGCACAATTGAGGAAAAAAAGAAAGAAATTGTTTATATCCTGATTGAGAAACAAGTCCCAGTGTGTGTGTGTGTGTGTGTGTTGCCTCAGCAGCGTTTGTGTGGAGGTGAGATGGGTCTCTCTGGGCTCCTGGAGCTTTACTACATCGCTGCATTGTCCTTAATGAGGCTGTTCACGGTTCATGGAGACAAACATGGAAATACAAATCTGTACCCCATCTCTCCTCTCCCACACACACTCACAGGTTTAAATCTGCCGCATGATCAGTTTAAATCTCAGTCAAGTCGCAAGGTTACAGGGTTCGCATCATGACAGTCTGAGCGCCGTGACTGGTTCAAGCGGAAGGCCGAATTCAGCGAGAGGTTTGATGTTCTCGGAATGAGAAAATAATCTCGAAAATGATGCAGAGAAAAACGTCGCAAAGACGAGACACTTGGCCCAACACAGGCAAGGGTGCCAGTACTTTCATCTTCCTAAAGGTGTATATTTAAATACAGTTAAACATCAAAACAGGATGTGCCGTGTATTTTCTGTGGCTGTTGTAACGTGGTGGAGAACCATCACCAGTGGGGTTTATCCTCGATGGAGCAAGCGTTCGAGTGAATCGGAAGCCATTTTGGATCAATGTGAAGGATCGCAGGGTAAGAAATGTCAAATCAGGTGAAATTATCACCAACAAGAAAAATTATTGTGCACAAAACGCCTCTGGAAAATTGGCTTTTATTTTTTTAATTAATAAAAAGTATGATTTTTGATCCGAAACCAAAAACAAGAAAAAAAAAAAAAGAAGAGATGAGATGAGAAAATGATGAGATGAGAGACGACGCTACAAACTACACAGCTGTAGATCACCCCAGTTTACTGTCTACCGGTCATCAGGTCATCACAATTATCCCCACTGATTAACCAATCGGTGATCTGCACTGATTCTAGCTCCGCCCACATGTCCCACAGATACCTTATTACAGCACAACTCACTAAGTAACAAACTCACAAATGAGGGATTACAGAACCTAAGAAATCCAGTTTAGAGTTAAAGAACACAAATGTGAACCTTGAGGTTCATTCCGTGTTTGAATCCAGCGATACGAACATCGTCTCTAACGATCAAAGAACAGCCATGAACATTTACACACTATTCTATCAAATAAATAAAATAACGAGACTCGGAATACAGAAGACTGTGCGCTCTGCTGGGAAATTATTCACAGTGAAATGTTGTTGAACATAAAAAACTCTTTAATTTTATTATAAATAAACTAAAAGTCCCTCAATTATCTTCTCGACTAAGTATTATATTCTATGAGAAATGATATAAAGAAACATAATTGAATCCCAGAGCGTCTCCATCATGTAAACGAAAACCTTTAGTGTGTACACACACGTATACGCGTTTCCTGCTTGCCTTCTGGACAACCTGTAAATAAAATATCTGTTTAAAAGAATCGACGTTGTTATTGATGATGATGGAGGAGGAGGTGGGAAACGAGCACAGCCAGAGTTTCCCCAGGAGAACACGTCATTAAAACTCATCATTTCAGCTTTCCAGTTCTCCAGCCTTAAAAAGCACACGACTGATTACGACACGCAGCATTACACCAGCATAAAGACGACGATGTTCCCACTGAGCGCTCGGACATCACTTTCATCTTCATTCTAATCTAATTGAGCAGCGCGAGTGTGTGTCCGACTCCCGATGAACACTCAGCACCGCGCCCAAGTGAAGAGACACGAGGACGTGGACAGGCCGTTCTTCTCGCTTCATAAAGCAGTTTAGCTGAACAACGAGCTCGGTTTAATAAAACACTGTCACACAGAGGAGGAGGAGGAAGAGGAGGAGCTTGGGATTCAGGCGTCTGATTCAAATCCAGCGGAACGCGGAGGTGAACCAGTTTACTGTCGGAGAGGAATCAGGACGCTGGTGAAGCTCTCGCTGCAGGGAACAGAACAGGGTGATGTGAAAACACTACACTTTTTTACCACGTATTTTCAGTTTAAGAGGAATTTAAAATGAATTCAAATTGGACAGGATTCAATTTTAAAGCTTATTTCCTGAAAAATATATTCATTAGTTTTATAATTTATATACCAAAAATTCCTGAATGGAATAACTCGGGACAAAAATTCTGTTTACTCGGAATCTGTTGGTGAGAGAGAGAGAGAGAGAGAGGAGAGAGAAAGATGCAAAGAAAAAGAAAAGAAAGAAAAGACAAAAGAAAGGAACAAAGAAAGAAAGACAAAGAAAGAAAAAAGTAGAGACACAAGAAAGAAAGAAGAAAAAGAAAGAAAAGAGAAAAAAGATGCAAAGAAAAAGGAAAGAAAAAGGAAATAAATAAGGAAAAAAGAACAAAAAGAAAGGGACAAAAAGAAAAAGAAAATGAAAATAAGAAATAAGATGCAAGGAAAGTAGTAAATAAATAAAGAAAAGAAAGACACAAAGAATGAAATGAAGAAAAAAGGGACAGAAAAAGATACAAAGAAAAGAAGAAAGTAAGAAAGAAAAAGAAAAAAAAAGTAAGAAAGATGCAAAGACAAAGAAAGAAAGAAAGAAAGAAAGAAAGAAAGAAAGAAAGAAAGAAAGAAAGACAAAAAACAAAGACAAAGAAATGAAATTGTCTCGATTCCCAGACTTTGACATGATTTTTTCTTTCAATATTTGAAGCAGTTTTATTATTTTTTGACGTTTGAACATGAACTCGTCCTGAACTCGTCCCAGTCCTTTAATAAACTGTTCTCTGAAAGCGTCGCTCCGAATGACGTCCTTCTGATGGGTAAAAAATAAGAGAGTTGTTATACCTAAAGGTTTGTAATAACCTAAACATTTAATTTTCATAAATTATTTACTGCTTTGTTTATCGATCTGGAGCCTCAAACTGCACATCTGAACACCACACACTGATCCACATCACTCATTCACAACTGGACACTGGACCCGCCCCTTCCTCCTCCCTGAGTGTGGTCACATGATCAGCGATGTCGCTCCTTAAAAGTCTTTTTCCCTCCAAGTCTGAGAGGAAATACCGTAATTCAGCTCATTAACGTTCAGAATCGGGAACGAAATCAGGGTTCACAGAGAATAAAGACGTGCGAATGGAGTGAGACTTGACACGGAGGGGTTTGTCAAATTAAAGAAATATCAGAGAGGAATATTTATGGTGTCGAAACAGACATCAGTGTTTTACTTTAAATGGGAGATTTAAATATTTCTTCTTTAGATTTCTCCTCACAGCAGGACAAAAACCTGCATTTTTCAGCCCCATGGAAACACAAGCTTGACTTTTCCCACACCTTCCTCTGCTGGAGATCTTACCTGGCAGGCTGGTGGAGACGTTGACCTGCGTGTGGAAGCGTTTATCAGGCAGCAGCTCTGAGACGCCGTTCCTGGCTTCCACGCTGAAGGTGTAGTTGGCGTTGTGCAGCAGGTTGAGCACGGAGACTGTACGCCCGCTCAGGCCGCTCTGCTGAGGCACGAAGCCGACGTTAGCACCGCACGGCTCGCAGTGTTCTCGTGGGGCGGAGACGCATCGCTGACATGCCACGCTGTAGCTCACGTCACCACGACCGCCCGAGTCCTCCGGAGCAGACCATTCCAGGATGAGTGTGGACTGTTTGAGGGTGTAGAGCAAGTCTCGTGGAGGAGAGGGCGGTCCTAAAGAAGAAAAAAAAAAAAAAACAGAAATAATGTGACGTGACTAAACAAGTTTGTTGTGAACTGAAATTATTCAGTAAACACACCACACACACACACACATCTAAAATACTAATCAGATCATCAGGAATCATCTCAACACAGGATTCTGAATTCTTCAACAAGACAAGCATCACAATTTGTAAATGTAAAAAAAGAAAGAAAAAAGTAAACTTACTGTTAAAGAACTCTTCAAAAAAAAAAGTGTTTGGTACAATCTTGAAAATAATTGCTTGTTATCTTCTTCCAGTGTTGTAGTAGAGTCACTAAACCTTGAGTCCGAGTCCAGTCTTGAGTCGAGTCCGAGAACAAGACTCCACCCGCACCATGTGACGGTGTCTGTTGCTGCCTTTATGTGAAAGCGTCTCTGCTACTGTGTCGGACTAACGTTGCTGCTGCACCGCCTCATTTTAGTTAACAGGCTACAGATAAAAAGCTTGTTCATCGCTCAGCAAGCCCCGCCCACTATCAACAGGGTGAATAACATGAGAGGGTTAACACTAGCTAGTTTGTCGCTCATCAAGCCCCGCCCACCATCAACAGTGCAATGAACAAAGTGCATCGCTTCCTTCTCTGGGTGGAGTCTTACCAAATGACAACTGAAGTTCGAGGTCGTCCCCGTCGTCTCCTCGATTGTTCTTCTACATATGGAACACACAGCAGTGCATTTTTCCCACTACATGAGAAGTCTGTATAAGCAAAGCGGACAATCCTAGCGGCGTCTCTCCAGGCATTTTAGCACCATTAATGTTAGTTTGTTCCTGAACATGACATATGAACAGGTGAATGTGCATTCTCATCATCTCTAGCCGCTTTATCCTGTTCTACAGGGTCGCAGGCGAGCTGGATCCTATCCCAGCTGACTACGGGCGAAAGGCGGGGTTCACCCTGGACAAGTCGCCAGGTCATCACAGGGCTGACACATAGACACAGACAACCATTCACACTCACATTCACACCTACGGCCAATTTAGAGTCACCAGTTAACCTAACCTGCATGTCTTTGGACTGTGGGGGAAACCGGAGCACCCGGAGGAAACCCACGCGGACACGGGGAGAACATGCAAACTCCGCACAGAAAGGCCCTCGCCGGCCACGGGGCTCGAACCAGGACCTTCTTGCTGTGAGGCGACAGCGCTAACCACTACACCACCGTGCTGCCTGAATGTGCATTCTCTTACACAAAATTAGTTTAAAAATTAATGTAGATATAAATCTCTTATGCCAAATTATTATGGCATGTTACAAAAAAATAAAGAAAAAAAAATCAATCCAAGTCCTCGTCTCCAATTTATGAGTCTGAATGCAGTTAATGCACGAGTCCGAGTCATCAGTGCCGAAGTCCTGCAAGTCGAGTACTACAAGCCTGTCGTCTTCTCCACACTGTCTTCTCAGGACCGAGTCCACAATTAAATGAGGGTTTGATGAAAAATCCTGGCACTCCTTCAAAAAAGGGAAACACTATTTGTTGTCCGTGGAAACTTTCAGAGTTCCCTCAGAGAATTTCTTATTGCAAAACCTGCACTCCAATGAAACGCCAGCGTGACTCCGACTGGCCGACTGTGGAGAGGTTTTCATCTGGAGGCTCTGTGGAGCTTTTTGTACTTCTGATACTCACTAAAATAAATAAACAAATAAATAAACAAACAAACACTAAAGACAGTGTTCTAACTCTTTCAGATAAAAAAGAAAGAACCGTTGCTATGCAACAAAACCGAGCAACAGAACGGATCTTAATGATCCCGCTGATGAGTCGATCACGACTAGAAGATTTACACTCCGGGTACATGAAAAAAATAAAATATATAAAAGGAGTTCTAGTCTTCAACTTTGTGCCTAAATCATTAGCAACAGTGTCAGAGTGTAAATAAAAAAGCAAAAAACCCACACAGCTCCTGATGCTGCACCTCGGCGTCATTAGAGCTCCATTAGCAGCACTCGACCATCACATTAACACCTTTAGAATCAGGTCGGATTGTGCACATCTTTAATTTATTCATAAACTCTCAGCTCAGACTCTGCTGTGTGACTGTTTTTACGTTTCAGTGATTCCTCTGTCTTAACTTCAAAACTCACATCCTCAGCCCAGATTTGCGTCCAGTCCTGATGGCAGTAATTACGCAATCAATACAGTAATTTACGCAGTAACTGCGCCTCTGTAAATGCTACCACAAGCTCTGCCAGGGATGTAAAAGCAGCACCAATCAATACTGTAATTAAAAGTGCAATTACGATGCTATAAAAGCCACAGAAACCTTTTCAACCTGGAAAAAGCCACTGCAGCTTTCTTTTTATTCCTCTTCTGTCTCCTTGGCATATGAGGAGTGTGATAACCTCTGAGGCACGAGCACGCTGCTCGAGCCATAAACAAAATTAAAAAGGTAATCAATGGGATTGTGGAGCTGAGAGTCAAACACACACACACACACACACACACACACACACACACACACACACACACTTAGAGAAACAGAAGCAGTTAATGTGATGGATGAGGTTGAGAAAGGTATCGAGGGTAATAATGCATTACAAAAGTATTCACCCCCCCACCTTTCCTTTTAATTTTGTTTTCTTACGGCCGCAGATCTTTTCCTCGATATTTTGCGATGTTCTTAGGTTTGGCGCATCTGGATTTTGGGATGTTCTTCCATTTATCTCCATAGCTCCATCAGGTTGACCTGGCCAGGTGATCAGTGATGTCTTGCTTCCTTGAGCATTAATCAGATCATCTGTCCTGAGAATCCTTTTGATGCTTTTTGGCCAAAATTCCAACCGAGCCATTTCACCATGAAAATCTGACTCACAGAGAGCTGCAGAGATGTTCTCCAAGATCACATGAGACTTCTGAAGTTCCAGCTTCATTACTGACCACCCTTCTCTCTTCTGTGATTCAGAACTTCTTCCAGTTATGAAGAAAGGACTTCTCATGTTCTTTAGACTCTCCACACCTCAGAAATGTCTCGGACCCATTCCACAGATTTTTTTTTTGGTGTTAGTCTATGTAGCTTGCTTTTGGACCAAATCATTTTCATTGCTACTGAATCATATCCAGTGAATCTTGCCCAGTGAGCACGGGAAGCATTACAAATTCTTTTTTTTTCGTGTAACACAAGATGGTTTACTTTTATTTAACCAAGCAATGGTCTGAATATTTTCAGAACGCTCTGTAGTGTGCCGTTTGGTGTTACATACGTGTGCACGGAGCTGACGGGGGGTCCAACAGCGTTCGAAAGTGGCCCTCTTCACACACGCACATGACGGACCCATCGCCCTCGGACACGCTGTGAGCAGGACACGATAAACACTCCTGCTGCTGGGACGACATCTTATAGGTGCCTGGTGGGCATGCTGGGGGAAAAAAAGGAAAATTACTGGCAGATATCAAGATATTAAAAGGTATTGAGGGTCATTTCAATGATGGATCAAAGTTTCAGCTTTCTGATTTATGTGATGTACCAAAAAAAAAGTTAAAAAAGAAAACGTGTTTTTCTCCATCGTGATTGTGCTCGCTTTAGTGTGGATACATTTATAGATTTGTTCATGTCTCGTGTTTCATTCGCTAAAAAAGATTCAGTGAAAAGCCACATCCCAATTAAAAATTCACAAACATCCTGGAAACACAAACACTCGGAACCTGAATCATTGCCTCCTTTCCCCAAATCAACACTCAGGAAATAACCAGGTGACTCTGGTGCACTAAATTTTCTTATGGCGTCAACAAACATTTCAATTTAATAAATTTTTAATATGTATATAAAGCAAAATGATTCCAATTCTACATGTTCAAACAAAAAGTGAGCATGACTGATTGGCTGACAGTAAAACTGCATTTGACTGGATGCTTGACAGAGTAACGATGACCTCGTTTTTCCAAAACTAACCATGAAAATGATGACGATGGCGTACTGTAAGAGATCTGAACATCACTGATGAGCCACTCTGAGCTCGAGGATGATTTACACACGCAGGAAAATATTTAAAAAATCGAGTTTTAGTCGTCTTAACTGTACACCTGGACACCTATAGAGTGGAGAAGAAACGCACCGTGTTCCTGATGAGCTCCTGTAGAAACTCGGCATAATGCTTTTGTTGTAGTGTAGAAATTTAAAACTGAATTCTGTGAACTAAATCTGCAAAAGGGCAACACCTAGGAGCCCACTTCAGCGATCTGGAGCTCCGTGGATTCAACATGAGCTGATCAGCGGTTAGAAATCAGCCTCTGCTCCACATGAACAGGAAACTCGAAGCTAATGCCCATCATCACATCCCCATCCTCAAACACCAACCTTCACACTTGCGTTCATCTGAAGCGAGTGAGAGTTTGGAGCTTTTTGATGCCTCGGTTTGTTAGTTGATGTAGCGCTCGATGTAGACGGCGAGGTGGAAAATCAGATGGAACAAATCAACGCTGCTGCTGAGCTTTTGCTTCCCTGCTGCCTCAGAGTCAGTTCTGTGTAAATCAGCCAACAAGAACAGAAACGATAACGCCGCCATGTGTTATCTTGCATGTGAACAGGGTGACAAAAATTGGATTTTAAACTCGGGGTGGGGGGGCAAGGCAAGCCTTCTCCCCAAAGACGACAACAAAGTGACAGAACATCTGCATTTGCAATTTGTCCCCAAAATGTGGCACCATGAACAATTATCGGTGCCAAACTGTTTCAGTTTCCTCACAGAACACTGGGGCTTCCTGCCAAGCCAGCTGGCTATGAGCTCATCAATTTGTCTTGTACAGTGTTTAGCTGGGGCTGATTAAAGAGACGCAGGGATTCGACTGGTTTCATGGCTCCCTCCAGGTGCACTAATGCAGATATAACTGTTACAGACGGATACGCTTCCCCAAGGACCACAGGATCTGCGCTGCAGATTTATTAATAAGTACGCTGGAATTCTTAATGTGCATTGCTGCTTTTGGCAGGAATTTCACTCGGATACAAAGTTACACGGATAGACAGGAGAAAAGCAGCGATGCAAAAGAAATATTAAAAAGACTGCAGAAATGAAATCCATCCAGCTGTTCAAATGACTTACAGTTTCGATGGCTTTGGTTGAAAATCAAATTCAACCCAAATTCCTTTGCCACTCCATCCTGCATCAAAAATAAAAGTGTCTCATATTTCATTAAAGATGAATAATGACCTCCCCCCCCCAGACAGAAGGTATTGATGAATATTAATACGGCTGAAAAAGCATTTGCTTTCTGCGCAGCTGCGAAATGGACGTCGTTATTTGGAACCATAATCATTTCCAAAACAGATTTGGAGCAGGGCTGGTGCAGGAAATCAATAATTCATCCCACCTCGTTCACATCACTCGCTTTGAGCTGTGAATTTTAATTTATGAAAGACACGTTAATAAATGGAATAAATCCACATTACTGCTGACAGGAAAAGGGTCCCGTCGATTCGGAAGCAGTGCGATTGGGTGGCGATCACACGCGCCGCCGTTTACATCATCAGAATCCGTTCCTTTTCGTCAACACTTTTGCATAAAGCCGAGTCTTTGCAAAGTAGGACACCATGTCCCGTTCGGTTCTGTCCTTTGTTGAAGGTACACAAGTGGATCTGGAGTCTTCAGCTGAAAGCATTTATGTAAATCTCATGACAATATAACAGCAGTGAGATCATAAAGGCTTCGACTTGTGTGACATTTTAATCAGGACTCTGGGAACTGTGTGGCACATCCTAAACAAAGATTACATCACCACTGTCAGTGGCCTGGAATCGTCAGCAGGGTCTTAATCACAGGACTGGTGAGGACAGGAATGTGGTATTAAACTTACTGAGGCAGGATGATTTATGAAGAGAGAGAGAGAGAGAGAGAGAGAGAGAGAGAGAGAGAGAGAGATGCATGAAATCCTGTGGATTTTCCTTTATTAAAATTGCTGATCTCGAGTTGCTTTCTGACTTTTACATCCTAATCAATAGGATTTGTCCGCTTCACATAAAGGTGATCATAAATTACATCTGACGCCGAGGCAGCTGATAAACAGCGCACAGAACCAAATCCCTCCCGATTCCACGCCCTCCGGTTTACTGCGACAGAATAATAGCATCAACACGGCCATGATGGCCAATTACAGGATATTACACTGCTCCGTCTCAATCATCATCTCCGTGGTGACGCTCATTCCAGCTTCACGCTCCTCTTCCTCGACGTGTGATCAGTCGTGATCCATGGAAATGTTTGATTAAAATCGGGACGATGCTGTGAGCACGCTGGGCCTGTTTAAAAAGAACCCATTTTGTTTTTTCTCTCTTGGATCACACTCATTCAGCTCTGACTGTTCATTCATTCTTTATTCGCTTTCTTTTCTGAAAGGCATCACACATCCTGTCCTCTGTCTCTTGTAAAAAAGAGCTCTCGTCTTCTCAGACTATTTCGAATCACGCTGTTAATCCATCACCGGTTCTCTGCCCTCACACCAGGTACACCATCATGTCATGTCACCCAATTCCAAGGTGTGAGGACACGGCATGGCATGACATCATCAAAAGTGGCCCAGCGGTCCGTCTCAGGAGTTTGTTTGCCTTCTGTGGCGTCTGATGGATGGCTTCCATTTCGCTCAGCTGTGAGGTGATTTGTTCACGTCCACAGCCAAGGAGCTCTACTCATCCGGGCCTGACGCCGAGGCCATGGGGTCGTCCAGAACCCAATCAGCTTTCCCCGACCCAGCACTGGAGGCTGGTGGGTCTCCTCACAGTGCGCGCGTGTGTGTGTGTGTGTGTGTGAGATGAATAGATTGAGAGTCAGACCTCACTGTATTGCACGCAGCCGTGAATGCTGAGCTACTGTCCTGTGAACTTGTCTATACAGGTCACTGTCTTTGCAGATCATAGCCATCTCATTGATTCTCTCTGTCACACACACATACAGTTAAAGAAACAAAACAACAAAAAAAGAAATAAACATATCCAAATTCACACTTTTTTTTAATTTATTTGCCCAGAGGAATATCGTCCCATATGATCCTATGCTCCCAGTGGTGACTCTGGAGGAGCACAGATGGGTGAGATGGTCAGGTGAAATGGTCACTTGTCCACAAACTTTGGCCATATCGTGCATTACGTCTCAAAATTTCATTCGATACAGCCCACGCTGCATCAGGTCCAACTCGGGCTATGCGATGAGATGATCTTGAATCATGTGACGACAGAAAATCTTCACAAATCTCACTCTTTCGAGCAACACGATTCATCATTCAGACGGTTTATTTGGGATGCAGCTGCCGCTTTCGTTCTGAATGAGCGGTTGCTACGGCCTCGTTAGCAGAGACCAGGTTATTAACTGCGGATGAGAGATCAACTTTTTCCAGCAGCTGAATTCACAATTCAAGGTGAATGTGTTGTTTCTTTAGGAATATCATCATCATCATCATGGCCAGGATGCATATGTGAAATCAGGATTTTCAATAATCAATTATTTTGGATCAAAACATGTTTTGTTTTGGTAACTAGCCTTTTTTTTTTTAAATAAAAAACTGTGCACAGCTAATGCTAACGATTTCACCATGATTTTGCACCTGCACCTCCACCAGGTTAATAATTCTGATTATAATTTAACATTTCTGATTATTTTAATAAGCTGAAATGCACCTTTCCTGACTTTTAATTAAAATGTTTATTTATGCATTCATTCTTTGAATTTCCAGAAAATGTGCTACATCGTGCCATGTCTCACTATCTGGATCTGGAATGACTCGTTATGTAACGATTCACCCAATTCACGATTCAATTAGTTTCATATTTTTGAAAAAAAAAAATATTAAATGAAAATTTCCGAATAAAAAAAAATGCAATATTTATTTCCCTATTCTTTATCAACTTAAATATTCCTTTTGTTAAATAAAAAAATGTGTTTAATTTCCTTAATAACCAACAATAATTATTTCCCCACATGTGAAAAGGTTGGAGTGAAATGTACGAGCCTGTTCACGAAAATGTTCCTTTGATGAAACGGAGGCCTGTGCAGGTCTGAGCTCAGCCTTTTACATTGATGCCAGGATTCGAACCAATGTTGGAAAAAGTGTTCCTTTCCTGGACAGGGCTCGAGACCACTCGGCCACATCACAAACTGAGGTTATAGAACATGGCACTTACATCGTCAGTACACAGCGGCGCCACACCGCAACCGTGGAATCGCTACCTGAGGCTGGCACGTTAATTACATTCTTAAACATACTCAAACTCTTAAACATACATACACAGACAGACAGACAGACGCCTCCATCAGCTTCAGCCAAAGGCTGAGCCAATAACGAAAAATTAATAATGAATATTCCTTTTCTGAATAAACTTTTATGACCATTTGTTGTGCCTCCATTTGCTTCTCTTTTCTTTACCTTTCAGCAGTCTGTAAAGAGAGATACAGCGCGCTATGATTTCTTTTTAAATCTATTTGTACACAATCACACAACAGCTTTCACATTTTACACTTGTTTATTCTGTTTTTGTGACAGAGCTGTGTTACTTCCACCTACATTGAAGTCACATATATTCACACTATTGTACGTCATTGCACCCTCTGCTGTCTAAATGTCACAATTACAGCTCAGAAAAACGAAAAGATTACGCAGCCTGATAATAATCACAATTTTTATTTCATTGATTCAAATCATTTTAAGTTTGTATTGTGATTTATTGTTGTGCAATATCATTAAGTGCCTATAAATGACCTATATTGGGATATGAGATTTTGAACACAGGTTGCAGGTGGAGGAGGAAAAAAAGGGGGAAAAATACCCTTTGTGTCAAGGCTATTAATTGCTTATTCACAGTTGAACAACTAAAGAAAGAAAAACCCTCAACCTTTTGGAAAAGAAGTTTGGAAAAGATGCTCGACGCTGGAATGAAAGCCAGTATCTCACTGGGCTGCGACAGCTTGCGACAAATTGCGAACGTCATTCGCGAGAGGGTTTCAAAAGTGTCTTGAAACATTATCGGGGCTTCTCAATTTCCTCGCATGAGTCGCAAAGTGTTGCTCCTTCGTCGTTGAAATTTTGAACATGTTCAAAAAATTCATGCGACAAAATTTCTCTCAAAATAGCCGCAAATGCGTCGCTGGTGTCGCCAAGCCGTCACGAACCCTTCTCAAGTCAGTTTCCGTGAGACAGGAAGTGCGAGTTCAGCCAGTATCTCACTGGACTGCGACAGCCTGTGACTAGTTGGAGAGACAACAATTACGATAAAATATGCGAATATCAATTCAGTGTGATTCCAAGTGAAAATTGTCACTAATTCACATTTTATTGCAATTGTGTCTCCAACTAGTCGTAGGCTGTCGCAGCCCAGTGAGATACCGGCTTAAAGTGCAAGCTACTCGTTCTGAATCCCATCACTTAATTCACTGATTCAACACACATTATTCTCAGACTTTAACTCGATCTCCAAACAGATCGTTATTGAATATAAATCAGCAATTAAAGTCCACAAGCTACAGAACAAATCAGAGTCTCCTGTTTGTTCTTTCTTTGTTCCACAAAATCAGGTCTCAGAAATCTGTGTAATTTATTTGCTGCTGTCTCTGCTCCCTCCAGCCCTCATCTAACATCTCAAACATCCACATGTGCTGTCCATCACTGCACCAAAAGAGAAGAGAGGCGAAAGCAGACAGGCAGAAGGAGGTTAAAAAGCCTCATACGTACTGATAAATTGATGGTTTATATCTGCATCTGACTTCAGAGCAATTTCATGTGTGAGGTTCGGGGAAATTACATGAAATAGAAAAGGGGGTGGGGGCGTGACCCAACCGACACCTCCAGGCACGCGAGATATAATGATTGAAATGTGCACACGATGCGAGATGAAGCCAAATCTGCATCACTTTTTCAGAAATATTGGAAATGTCGGGGGGGGGAAACTGGCAGAATGAAAGAGCGCTGTGTGGAATCACTTCATCCAATGAAGCCCATAACTTATCGTTTACTGAGCGTAATGAAGCTCTCGCTTGTTCTGGCTTTCAGCAGAAAATGTTCAGCGGGAGCTTTCGATGAAACAAAAGAAAATGGCTCACCGAGACGACGTGAGCATTTTAACTGCCACTGCCAAGAGGAGGAAAAAAGCTGACATGGACGACTGCGCACCAAAATAAATCTGGCTAAAAAGGCTGGGTTTGGAAACATGAGATGCCACATCTCTCTCTCAATCTACATCAACATCTCCACCTCCATCTGTATCTACATCCATATATCTCCATCTGTATCTCCACCTCCACCCACATCTCCATCCACAGACTCCATCGATATCGCCATCCATAGACTCTACCTCCATCCATATCGCCATCCACAGACTCCACCTCCATCCATATACTCCACCTCCATTTATTGACTCCATCCATACACTCCACCTCCATCGATATCGCCATCCATAGACTCCACCTCCATCTATATCGACATCCATATTTACAGCCCCACCTCCATCCATAGACTCCACCTCCACCCATAGACTCCACCTCCAAAATGGACCAGTTTGTTAATTCCAATAAGTGAAACAGGTTGAAATGATCTGCTTTTGAGAGCTCGCTGTTTGGAAGCCTGGACACAGATGAGGAACAGAAATACAGAGACCCCCGTTCTACAATCTGCACAGGCTTCGGAAATCTATAACAATAGGGCAAGGCTAAGAAAATACCCAAGAGAAGTGTTAGATATATGGACCTGTAAGGCTGAGGAATCAGTAGAGCTTAAATGAAGAGCATTTCACACTGCAGGTTCTCCACGGCTTTCTCAGAAGACTGATTTCATCTTTTGTACGTTCTGATTCTCAGACCAGAAAGAAAAGCATGAAGATAATAAAGCATTGCTAATGAGGCACTGATATTCAGTAACATCAGTGATCGGCAGAATGATCACAGATGAGAAAGACAGCAAAGAGACGTGACTCATTTTAAAGGTGTTAAAAAAAAAATCTTACTATCAGAAAAAAACCCAGAACATTAAAAAAATAACTGTGTAAGCAATGACATGGACACGTGGATGAGAAAACTCATCTGGAAAACTGTCGGGAGTGTTTGTGTTTACGTCGCCTTCCTGGCAATCATTTTAAAGGCACGCCCCCAGTGCTCCTTCACTCCGCCCCCACGTTGGTGGAATCCTGCATGCCTTCTTTTCAGTTGTATTATCTGATCCATTTCTCACTTAAGTACACATTTACGATCATGTTTATCGTTCGTCGTTTCAGAAAACATCCCGTGCCTTGATGACTCAACAGGCTCAAGATGAACTTCTCAAATAAATGATTAATCTACGAGACGTGTCATGACGTGTATGTGCATTATGCAGTGTTGGGAGATGACGGAGCTTTACTACACATACACACTACATGTTGATATTTAAATGCAGCTTGTGTGTAAATTCCTCAAGTCGGCAGCCTGAATTTGGTTCACTTCAAAGTCGATTCACAAAGGAGTCGATTCACTGATTCAGCAGTTAAACCCTAAAACTTGAGTCGATATCACACACTGAAAATCAGATTTGTTCCACCAGACGATCACGTTTATCCACTGAAGCTGAGAAAACAGGAGCAGAGCCAGGAAACAAACAGGCAACAGCAGAACAGCATCGCTGGAAAAAATGGTTCATGATTTGGATTCGACAAAATCAGGACTGATGGTGGTGATTAAATTCACCAGAAAATGTAAAACAGTCATGAAGGTAACATTAATTAGAACTGCGAAGTTTTTGCAGGAACGGAGAATAAGATGTGTTTAGTGTTCCAACATGTCAGATTCAGGAAGAGCCCTGGTGCTGAGAAAGCCTCTCACACAAAGAGCAAGAAATCATTTATACACACACACACACACACACACACACACACGACCTGCCAAGAACAAGCGAGCAACAATTAACAGCATCTGTCATGCTGCCGGTGGAAAGAAGAAGATAATCGGAGACCAGCAATTTAGCTGCGAAATTGAAGAACCAATGACCTTGTTGTGTAATTAACAGCTCTCCTTTTATTAATCTCTTTTTTCAGATGGGCTGAGATTTAATTAAACGCAGGATATCAGTGTTTTTAAAAGAGAGAGAAAGAGAGAGAGAACTTCCAGGAAAATAACTCAAAGTTCACATAAGAGCACTTGGACCCGACTGATTAATCACCGTGCTGATATTTTTGGCTGATATGAACGAATTGCTAATAAATTGATATAGGTTTATAACAGCTGAAAAAATGACCATTAAAAAAATAAATCAGAGACAGAAGATGGATCCTTTATAATTACGTGAGTGTTGTCACTGCATAGTTTGTCCATTAGAGAGCACACTTCAACTCCATTGTGAGCAACACGCGCGTTTGGAACACCAGAAATCACAACAATCAGCTGACCCAAGCAGAGTCGAAGAGAACAAATTGGATTTAAAAAAAAAAATTAACCAAAATGATTTTTTGTACAGTTCCATTATGAATAAATTAATAAAGTATCCAATTGCATAGATGCTGGATTTGAATGATCTAGATGGATTAAACTTTTTTCCTGATTAAGTTGGCTATATCTTAAACTAATAAAATAAACGTGCATGTTTATAGATGAATAGTTATGTATCTAGTTGTGTATATAGGTCTAATTAATTAGCAATTCTATGTAATTCTGTTGTGTGCACTTCTCAAAATGTTTTTTTTTGCTCATCTGGCTGTAGGCTGGACGAGCTTCTGTGATCACGTGTCATCAGTCCACAATTTACAAAAATCACTCCTCCTCCTCCTCCTACAGGATTGATCAGATTTCGATCAAACTCGCATACAGTGTTCCCCAGGTGGGTGTGCATAGGAGTTGTCAAGACGGTGGCGCCACCTGTCATATTTACGATTTTATGGACGTCTGAAAATTTCAGGTGGCTCGTCACATTAAACATTACTGTTCGTAAACTGCTGGGACGTTTTCACTGAAACTCATCCAGAAGACTCTAAAGACATATTCCAACAAGAATTGTTCACCAGGTGGCACCACCTACCATGGATGTGGTGACATGGGTCAATTTCACAAAAAATCACTACTCCTACAGGACTGATCGGATTTCAAACTCTCTCACAACAGGAGCCGGTACCGTATGAGCTCCAGCCCCACTGAGGCGACTTTTGTACCATCATTAATAACACATTAAAGTAAAATGCGCTTCTATTTGATGGAAGATATGCTTTTGGATTTTTATTAACCCCGCCGACAGTAGTCGGAGGGGTTATTATTTTCACCTGCGTCAGTCTGTGTGTGTGTGTGTGTGTGTGTGTGTGTGTGTGTGTGTATCTGTCTGTCTGTGTGTCTGCAAGATATCTCAAGAACCAATGGATCGATTTGGACCAAATTTTGTACGTGTTGCCAATCACCCAGGAAGGAAACCATTAAATTTTGGAGGTCAAAGGTCAAGGTCATGGCAGAACTTCGAAATTTTTGCCCAATGTATTTTAATAGGGAAAAGGCGGGGTTTGCACTCGTTAGAGTGTCCCTGTCTAGTTCATTTACTTTTTGAGGGCTGGTATTGTAGATCATTTCAGTTATTGGAAATTACCTTTTCTTTTGAAATTGGTATCAGTGCCAAAAATCCCTCATTAGTCCGACCCTCATGAGGAAACGTGAGATTCCCTCAAATAAGACCCAACTCATTTCCCTGCCACAGGAAACCTGATCACTCCAAACTCACGTCATAAATAAAACACTGTTGTGCTGTTACAGTAAAATAATCAGCAACAGAGCGGAGTGATGAAGCAGTTTACTGCTCCCACTCGTTCTCAAGCTGATTACTTTTCTATAACAGTTGTGTTTTATTCCTGTTCTACCACATTATACACTATAGACAGGAGTTTTTTGGGGTGATTAAATAACGACACCTCATACTTTTTTATCCCTTTATAATTACATTTAATGTTGTAAAATGTCCATGAAATGTCCTTTGAGTTGCTATAAACACTCGTTCCCTCACCAGCCTCTTTTTCCTCTCCACTGAAGTTAAAAACACAGCTCATGATGTTACCAGGAAACGAAGTTGCGTAAATCAGCTGTCGTAAGAACATTGGAAAACTTTTCATGAAGCACCACCATCTGAAAAAGTCGCTCGGACTCTGAACATCCAGCGTGTTTGGACAAAGATTCCATAAAATATTTTCATAATTACATATTCCACAAACACTTCCTGATGCCCTCAGACTTCCATTATTGATCTTTCTATAAGTGTCAGAGAGTAATTAAGATCTGCCAGAACTAACAGACTCACTTGTGCATCACACAGCATCATAAACACCTTCTGAAGATGGACTGCTGAAGTTGGGGCCAATACAGATCACTGGCCAAATCGAAAAGGATGTGGTTCAAATCTCATCATGACCCACGATCCAGGTTCAAGACGCATTCAGACACCAGGTCCGTAAAGTACGCAACACGTTTACAATGTTCTGCTCTTGGCACCAAGACGTCTGGAACATTCCCTCATCAGCACAATGTGTCCCTGAAACGCCACACCTTTAACAACCAGAAGCTGTCAAAACCTTTTTCCGTCTCTTTTCTTTCTGCCTGAATTCACCGCTCCTGAAAAGCAGGTGAGTCACTTCTAACAGAGATTTATTTATTTATTTATTTCCAATTCAAAGGCACAGATTTGACACACGACTTTCCGTGCAGATTATTGGAGCAGCATTTAGACATCTCGTTCTTGTTTCCGAGGGGTGGGGATGGATCTCAGATGGCTTCAAGAACAAACTGAGCCTAAAGCCATCAGATCTTTAGTTAAAACATCGACACTGAAACTTTAAATCTCACTTAGACTCAGCAGCAGGTTCAGGTCATCTACATACAGTGGGGCAAAAAAGTATTTAGTCAGTCACCAATTGTGCAAGTTCTCCCACTTAAAAAGATGAGAGAGGCCTGTAATTTTCATCATAGGTACACTTCAACTATGAGAGACAGAATGGGGGGAAAGAATCCAGGAAATCACATTGTCTGATTTTTAAAGAATTTATTTGCAAATTATGGTGGAAAATAAGTATTTGGTCAATAACAAAAGTTCATCTCAATACTTTGTTATATACCCTTTGTTGGCAATGACAGAGGTCAAACGTTTTCTGTAAGTCTTCACAAGGTTTTCACACACTGTTGCTGGTATTTTGGCCCATTCCTCCATGCAGATCTCCTCTAGAGCAGTGATGTTTTGGGGCTGTCGCTGGGCAACACGGACTTTCAACTCCCTCCAAAGATTTTCTATGGGGTTGAGATCTGGAGACTGGCTAGGCCACTCCAGGACCTTGAAATGCTTCTTACGAAGCCACTCCTTCATTGCCCGGGCGGTGTGTTTGGGATCATTGTCATGCTGAAAGACCCAGCCACGTTTCATCTTCAATGCCCTTGCTGATGGAAGGAGGTTTTCACTCAAAATCTCACGATACATGGCCCCATTCATTCTTTCCTTTACACGGACCAGTCGTCCTGGTCCCTTTGCAGAAAAACAGCCCTAAAGCATGATGTTTCCACCCCCATGCTTCACAGTAGGTATGGTGTTCTTTGGATGCAACTCAGCATTCTTTCTCCTCCAAACACGACAAGTTGAGTTTTTACTAAAAAGTTCTATTTTGGTTTCATCTGACCATATGACATTCTCCCAGTCCTCTTCTGGATCATCCAAATGCTCTCTAGCAAACTTCAGACGGGCCTGGACATGTACTGGCTTAAGCAGGGGGACACGTCTGGCACTGCAGGGTTTGAGTCCCTGGCGGCGTAGTGTGTTACTGATGGTAGCCTTTGTTACTTTGGTCCCAGCTCTCTGCAGGTCATTCACTAGGTCCCCCCGTGTGGTTCTGGGATTTTTGCTCACCGTTCTTGTGATCATTTTGACCCCACGGGGTGAGATCTTGCGTGGAGCCCCAGATCGAGGGAGATTATCAGTGGTCTTGTACGTCTTCCATTTTCTAATAATTGCTCCCACAGTTGATTTCTTCACACCAAGCTGCTTACCTATTGCAGATTCAGTCTTCCCAGCCTGGTGCAGGTCTACAATTTTGTTTCTGGTGTCCTTTGACAGCTCTTTGGTCTTGGCCATAGTGGAGTTTGGAGTGTGACTGTTTGAGGTTGTGGACAGGTGTCTTTTATACTGATAACGAGTTCAAACAGGTGCCATTAATACAGGTAACAAGTGGAGGACAGAGGAGCCTCTTAAAGAAGTTGTTACAGGTCTGTGAGAGCCAGAAATCTTGCTTGTTTGTAGGTGACCAAATACTTATTTTACCGAGGAATTTACCAATTAATTCATTAAAAATCCTACAATGTGATTTCCTGGATTCTTTTCCCCCATTCTGTCTCTCATAGTTGAAGTGTACCTATGATGAAAATTACAGGCCTCTCTCATCTTTTTAAGTGGGAGAACTTGCACAATTGGTGGCTGACTAAATACTTTTTTGCCCCACTGTATATCAACGCAGAGAGAGAGAGAGAGAGAGAGACAGACAGACAGACCGAGAGACACAGAAAAAGAGAGTGCAAGACAGAAGTTTGACTCTACAGAAAATCTGCTCCGTCACCTCCAGCAGCGAGTCCCGTCACGTCCACGGAACGGAAAGCCGACATGCTGGAAACCCAACTTTCCTGTGAGATTATTACAGAAACACTGCATTATTCACACATCTCCTTCCAGAAAGCTCCGGTTCTCATTTAGATTTCAGAGCAAAACCCTGAGGTTCAGTTCATCTCATCTGCTGGTTCAGAACTCCATAAATCTTAAACACTCAACCACTCCATCTTGAAATGTCGCGCTAATGAGAAACTCGGACAAGCGGAAAACTGAACACTTCCATCACCCAGTGGCAGGTGTAAAAAGCAAATCGACTGCGGAACAGAGAAAGCAACGGAATCGCAGTGAATGAGCTGCTTTTCAGTGTGTCACGTTTTCTGCAGGTTACTAATGAAAAGCAATTCACAGTGGCGTGCACAGATAGACACGAGGTGGTGCTCAAGCACCTGCCCCTCTGCCCTCTGTCCAAAAAAGTGCCCTTTTGATTTTTTTTTTTTTACAGTTTACTGAGGCCAATGTCAACATGATCTTTTAGAAAAGCCGCGGCATTAAAAGCGTGTGTGAAAATAATGTCCCGATGTGTGCCGCCTCCGCACACACACCGGACCTCTGTCTCTCTTGCTCTGTCACGTGAACAAGCGTGCAGTGCATTCAATGTGAGGTTGCAGCAGCATAGCGTCCTGGAAGCCACGGCCTTGTCGTAGCGCAGACAACACATCGGGCAGTCAGTCAGCTCTTCCCCTGCCCCAGCAGCCAGCTAACACATGAATCGAGTGAAAATGTATTGTTTGCCCTCTAAGCCCAAGCTGTAATTATTTTGTCGTGAAGTAGCCCGTCGCATACAGAAACAACTGCACATAAGTATTATATTTTTTGCTAGACCATTTTCAGATTTAGGAAAACAAAAATTTCTTTTTCTATTTTGTTCAACTAGAGATTCCTGGCAAAGTCAAAAAGCCTTGATGTAATAAATTAACATTAAGTGGTTGTTTTACACCTTTAAAAACTAAAACGGGTCAGTGGCGACCCGAACACAAGAGGAGGGTTAAATCTCAGACTTTTATAATAAGGTGTTCCACATGCGCAAAAAAGTGCCTTTTTCCCCCCAGAGCACTTGCCCCCCAAAATGTCTGTGCACGCCACTGACAATTCAGCTCGTGGATCGTATTCACATCTTTTCTTTTGTAAATTCACCTCTGGTACGGAATCTTTCCTCTCCACATTACCCAATTTTATCAACTAAATATGTTCAGAAAATCCTTGTCTACTCCAAGTCTGTGTTTATTCTTTTACATTAAAAATTTTTAAAGTTTTAATCTCGCTTTTCAAGAAAGTCATCATTTTCCTCACACAGTGATCACAGGACAGTATAACTTCCTGTCACTTCAAAAAGTTTTCATGCACACTGATATTCCAGGATTACTCTGAATATTACAATGCAGGTCACGCAAACAGCATATTCCGTTTTGATATTCCAAATTTAGCATTTTCTGGTTAGACACGTGGGACATGCTGAAATTATCCAGGTTTTACAAACACGTGCACCGTACACAAAACAACAAGACATTCGGAATACGCACAGGAATACCATTAGAATATTCATTATTGGAATGTTAACATGTTTAATGTCATAGGAGGAATATTGTATTTTTCAAATTAAGGGCAAAAACCGGAATATTTTGTGCATGTAAACAGTGATTTTTGATCCGCTTCATTATTACTGTTGAGAAAATTGTGGAATTTTTGGCACAGCTCAGCTTTAAAGGAAGCAGCTCGTCCCTCAGTACACGCAGGAATCATCACAGCTCCTGGGCACAGAACCTATGGAGGAGTTAACGGATAAATGTTTGCTCTTTGCCCACTATCTACATTCTCAAGTCTCTTCATACACCGAGCAAAACTTGCCAACTTTTCATTCTTGGACTCTGCAGTAGGTTTTTTTTTAAGTCACATGAACACTGACCTCTGCTTTGTTCTGGCTCCCCAACAAACTCCAGAAAAACACGTCTGATTGATTAAACTGCTCATAAACTTGGGAATGTGTGTGAATGCTCTTGATTTCCTCACTCACTCTCCGAGGTAGCGTTGGGTTTTCACACACACCAGATGGCTGAGTGTGTGTGTGTGTGTGTGTGTGTGTGTGTGTGTGTGTGTGTGTGTGTGCGCGTGCGTTCGTTCCTATTGATTTTTCTTGGCCCACAGTCCTATCAGCATCTCTTCTGCTCGTATCTCACGTCCACTCTTTTTTTTTTTTTTTTTAAACCTCCACCACGGTGCACTGAGGTCTTCACTGCTCGAGGCTAGCGCTGGGAAAAAAAATCCGCTAAACTCAGCAAAACATCCACTTACACGTCCACTTGGGAAGAACTAATCTCGACTCCGATGAACCGCTCAGGTTATTTGGCATGAAAAAAAAATACATGAATTAAAAAAAAAAAAAATCAGCACAGTTGTTTCTGGAGACTGTTTATCTTGAGATGTTCTAATTTTACTACAACACACACACACACACACACACACACACACACACACACACACACACACACACAGAGGAGCTGGAGTTCTGCGAGATCTTTCTCTAAATCTGTATCAGCATTCGACAGAGGGTGCAGAGATCACAAAGCAAATATAGAAGGCCTCAGGACAACACAGTATGGATCAGAAAGTCCTTGTCCAGCTTGTTGAAAACCCTCCAGTCCAAATTTTCATCAAACATCAGGCACAAGAGCAATTGGTGCTCATGAACACAACCACCACTGGAAAGAAACATCGTTTTTAGTCTGGAGGAACCTGTCAGGACTTCCGACTCGGTTCCAGGGCCACGGTACAACAGCAGAGCGTCAAAATGTACAGAAAGAGGACAGAAACGTGAGTGTAGGAACTTCAGTCAACTAGAAATCGTCCTGAGATCTGCACCTGGGAATGAAGGGATTGAAGACCATTGTGTGGGCGGAGTTTCATACACCTATGGATGAAAAGGTTTAGGTGTGTCCTTCACGTTACCCTCAGCATCCAGAACTTTCACAGTGATGCAAGTGAGGTGACTGATCTCAGACCTGAGCAAGTTCCCGCTGTCTAAAGCCCTGTTCAGACGGGACGGAGCTCGAACGTCACAAAAACACAAACAAACAAACAAACCATTCAGTGATTGTGTACAAACAGGTTGAACAGGAAATCAGAGCTCTCTCTCTCTCTCTCTCTCTCTCTCCAGACAGCTGAAAGATAAAGAAAAGAGACACAAATGCAGGCAGAACAAATGTTCACCAAAGCTCACTCAGAAAAGGCATGTTGGTGATTAACTTTCTTTTTTTTTTTTAAATAAAATGAACATTTGGTTTTTTATTATATTTTACTCCAACCTTTACACACATGGGGAAATAATTACTGTTGGTTATGAAGGAAATTAAAACTTTTTTTTATTTAACAAAATGAATAAAGTTGATCAAGAAAAGGAAAATAAAATGTTGCATTTTCTGGTGATAAAATTTTATTCTTTTTTTTTTTAATATCGTGAATCGAATTATGAATCAGGTGAATCGTTACATGCTGAAATCAGTCTCGCACGTTTTTTGTTGTCTGCTCGAATCTGACATTTAGTCACCACAATACTACTGCCATTAATCCCCCCAGTATCCCAGCATGCCTCGCTGTGGTCTCTGAGTGCATCCTCTCAGGGCAGAACACTTCATTAAGTATTTAACTCGTCCCTCAGACTGTCACAGCTGATTGGACCTCAGAGTCAGACAGAGAGAACAGGGACGAGGAAACGACCAGCTGAGAAAATTACATAAGCACTTTGTGGCAGTTGCTCAGTTTCTCACACACACACACACACACACACACACACACACACACACACACACACACACACACACTTCCTTTTCTACCAAAGCAATTAAATGATTGCAATTTTTTGTTTATTATGGAAACTTGTACGACTTATCCATTTATAACTACATTTAATTTCCATGAAACAACTTGGCCCTTAATAATAATAATAATAATAATAATAATAATGTTCAATTTAGATCGCGTCTTTCTCTATATTAAAAAAAGTCCACCAAAAGCGGGTCAGGATGTAATTCCAGTGGTGTCGCTGCTCACAGTCCCACCAAAAGGCGCATGGACGGACGTCCCACACTCCCTGCACAGCTGCCGCGACGCCACAGGTAATAGTGCTCAGAACACCACGCCAAGCACCGCTGCCGCACAGAGTGCTGGAGAACCCTGATGTTAAAAGAGCAATGAGCTCAGTGTAGTCCATGAAGAGCACAGGCATCACCCACAGCAGACCGAGGCCTGAGGAAACCGACACCCAAAACTGGGTCCAGAGCTACACCACAACTGGCGGGCAAAGTAATTCTCACACTACAGCGCGCGCGCACACCAAATAAATAAATAAATAAATAAATAAAAACAGCTCGCTATTTTCACCCAAGTGCAAAAGAAAATGTTTTCTTTATTTATTTATTCATTCATTCATTCTCTTTTGTCCTCCTCACATCTGGGGCAGTTTGTCTGGATGAACACCGAGTCTCTCTCTCTCTCTCTCTTTTACACACACACTTCCAGATGAATGCATGCTCTCAGCGCTCCTAAAGCACATTGTTGGATTGTGAACATGCTGATCCTTCTTGTGTGCTTGTGCCCAACAGTTTTTGGCTGTTGCCCTGAGGCTGAACATCCACAACAGAAGGGTCACACACACACACACACACACACACACACACCTGAGCGACACACTACCTTAGACAGCAAATTTGCACCATTTACACTCAAGTCTTTGTGTGTGTGTGTGTGTGTGTGTGTGTGTGTGTGTGTGTGTGTGTGTGTGTGTGTGTGTGTGTGTGAGACGAGGACAGGCAGACAGTGAAATGAACAGATAACACACTGTCTCACTCTCACTGTGTCTCTTGCTCAAAGTGCCTCTCTCTCTCTCTCCAGTCTGATTGTGTCTAAACTTCTTTCACTTCTCTCTCTCTCTCTCTCTCTCTCTCTCTCTCTCTCTGTGTCCAGGGGTTGTTACGCCTGACTAACCCAAAGATGGATAGACAGACAGAATGAGAGAAAGTCTGTGCTATTTATGAATAGGTTAGACAAGTCTGTCAAGAAGAAAAATAATGAAGAGAAACACCGCTCTCTTTCCTGATGCTCTCTAAACACGCTGCCTACACAGGGCACGGATTCAGATAAAAACAACATGACTGGAACTTCAGATCAGCCATCAACACACAAATGAGAGAAACACACTGCCTGGGGAAAAAAATACATAATTAAGTCAAAATTACCATTTGGATTTAAATAAGCCAAGACTGAAGAGCATCAGATTGGATTATTTCTGCAGTGAGTAATGCGTTTCAGGTGACAGTTCTTTAACCTGAACTGATGCAGCGAGTAGCTTCTCATTTCTTAAACAGCCATGTTGGAAGATGGATCCCATAGTCGTGGAAAAGATGTTACTGCGTTTCAGAAGGTCAAATTATTGGCCTGCATTGAGAAAAAATAAAAATAAAAAAGGAGATTGCTGAAATGACTGTAATTGGGTTAAGAACTGTCCAACACGTTACTAAAACCCGGAAGGATAGTGGTGCACTGTCGACATCACGGAAGAAATGCAGTCAGAAAACAACTCGACTGACTGATCAGAGCTCACTTAAACACTTGAAGCCGATCTGTAAAAAACCTGAAAGTCGAACTCACTGCTCTGTTAAATAGAGAAAGTAAGAGCATTTTATCTCTCACACACACTGCAACAAGAACTCACAGGATTGGGACTAAACAGCTGTATGCCCCCCCCAAAAAAAAAACAAAAAAAAAAAAACACATTTTTTAATGAGGATAAGGGTTCAATTTGCTAAGGGGCAGAAAAATTGGACTCTGGAGCAATGGGAAAACGTCGTGTGGTCTGACGAGTCCAGACTGACCCTATCAATGAAGTAAAACAAATGAAGTCGACTGACGACCTGAATGTCACTGAATGACCAGGTTCACATCAGTAGGGTTTTTCTTCTCTTATGGAATAAAATTAGGGCTCAGATAGTGAAAGAGTGGTTCAGGGAGCACGAGGAATCATTTACACATGACGCAGAAGGCTGCTGAAACAATGCCACAGAGAACGAGTGCCGCAATCATAGCTGAAGGCGGCGCAACAAAATATGAGAAGGTGCAACTTTTTTTTGGTTGGGCAGTGTGTATAACGATTATATGAAGTATATAATATATAAATGTACATAATAGAGGCGATTAGAAATAAAGAAAGACGTGAGTCTGAGACACACAGCAGGAAAGCTGAAAACTTCACGTGTCTAAATATCACTCCATCTGAGAGGTGTGACCTCTTTCAGCTGACACTCAGACTGCTGCTGGAGAAAAACACCGACATTCCTGTCTACACACAGAAGAAAACAAAACACACTGAAAAGGACACAGAGAGAGAGAACCACAGAGATGGTGTGTTTTAATTTAAAAAATATTTTAAAGATTTAAAATTAAATAGTAAATTAAAATATATATTCATATATTATAATTTGTATATTATAATAATTATATTATACTTAATATGTTGATATTACACACACACACACTATATAACTATATATATATATATATATATATATATATATATATATATATATATATATATATATATATATATATGTGTGTGTGTATGTGTGTGTGTGTATATAATCTATAAATATAATAAAAATATTAAATTAAATATAAATACTATTTGTTTTAAATTAAAGATTTTTTTTTCAATTAAAAATTTTAAATTGGGGGCGTCATGGCTCAGGTGGATAAGGCGCCACACCATAAATCCGGGGACCCGGGTTCGATTCCGACCCGAGGTCATTTCCCGATCCCTCCCCGTCTCTCTCTCTCCTGCTCATTTCCTGTCTCTACACTGTCCTATCCAATAAAGGTGAAAAAAGCCCAAAAATATCTTTAAAAAAAAAATTTTAAATTGGTGTGGGGGGTTTCTTGCGAAGTTGTGTGTAAATGTTTTTGTGGGACAAAAACTCAAAACTGCTGTCAGATTTATAAAAGTTTCTGATTTTCTTTGTACTCGTGAATATCCTGAGAGGGGAAAAAACAAACAAAACAAACAAACAAACAAACAAACAAACAAACAAACAAACAAACAAACAAACAAACAAACCATAAATTATCCACGGTGTTCATGGCACATTAACATATAGCCACACCCACAAAACACCTGAAAGCTCAAAACTCCAAAATGGCAATAAAAGTGTAAAATCTTTCAGTAACGCAGCTGAGCAGTGACCACAGATAAGAACGTTTCCTCCTCTTTTAGGGTGCCATTACTTCTGTGCTCATTGAACAGCTTTTTTGACTTGCCTTAATGTATGGCTTTGTTTTGGAATTGCTTGACCGTCCCTCAAGTCATTAATATGAAATGACAAATTTGCATTTTTAAAATCTTCATTTAAACATTACACTGGTGTGTAACGGAAATAAATCAGTGATTTTAACTTGACAGCAGAATGTGGATATATTAAAAAAAAAAAAACACACAGTAACTCGTTGACATTTATACGATTTGGAGCTGAACAATCGTTTTAAATTGAAACTCAGGAGCAAAACACAGATGAACATTTTTCTCAACTGCATTTTCATCTCGTGTGTAAACGCTCCTGTGGATGAGCTGCAAATACATTTTCAGTTTGAGAACTGAGGGTGTATTCAGACCAGGATAGTTCGATAGTTCACTTGCTTTGGTCCGAACCAAATGTTTTTTTATTTTTTCATTTTGGTGCGGTTCGCTTTCACACTGTACATTTTAGTAAGCGGACCAAAATCTGTCAACAAAGCCACGCGCCCTGAGGTCGTTCAGCTATTGGTCAGAGACGACACGCGCACAAAGCGTTAAGTTCAAAAGTAGTCCCGGAGGATAGCGCTGATGAGCGCACATCATGTTGTGACAGTTCTGGCTCTTCACGCAAGTCGCTAGTACCGCCACTTTCTGAAAGAATGTCCCTGATTTTAATGTAGGTCTGACGGAGTTTCTTCACTTTTAGCTGACATTGTTCTGGGGAGCGCGTGAACCCCTTCTCCTTCATTTTCTCACTGAATACAGCAAACACGTCGGCATTTTTGTGTGTTCTCTCCAAAAGCTCAGATATGTGGACATCTGCCCATATATCCACAAGGGTACGCGTTTCTTCCTCGGCCCACGTTTGCCCCCTACTCATTTTTTGTACTCTGTAGTCTAGCCTACCACTGGTCTGAATGACTGAACGACTGTTGTAAGGTTCCCTTGACAACCGAAACAGTGTTTGCACTTTGCGGTGGAGTGTCAAGACTCTGTTTCCCATAATGCTCGACAAACGACGGAAGCTCCCGAGGTACAAAAAAGCAAAACTGTCGGATTAGGTCCGGTCTGCTTTCACACCTCCCAAAGGTCCGCACCAGGGTTCCTTTGGTCCGGACCGAGTCCGACCTTGCAGCTCGGTCTCGGTCCGCTTGTTTGGTCCGGACCAGAGTTCGGTGGTTTGTATTCAGACCAACCCAAAAGGTCCGGACCAAGGGAAATTTGGTTCATTTGGTCCGGACCAAACAACGTAGGTGTGAATACGCCATCAGACTCAGTGTTCACTCTGAGGAGGGAAATGAGCAGGAGGCCACGCCCCCTTCACTGGGCCTGAGGCAAAGAGACCGCACCTTCGCTGGGATTGAGATACATAGGCCACGCCCCCTTCACTGGTGAATTGTCTCAGTTTTTATCCACACATCAATTTGAGAAATAAATGATTATCTGGAGGTTTATTTATCGAGTCGTTACGAGTGATCACTTCTGCATGACTTCCTTTTTGTTGTTTCCCCGATTTCTTCCTCACACTCTTTTCCCCTAAATCTTTGCTGTAAATCTTCTCTGGAGCCGCTGAGAGCGAGCCGAATGCCACCCTGGAAGGAACATCCTGAAAAATCAATGCTGCTGATGACACACAGCCTGCGGTGTCCACTCAGCGACGATCCCACAGACCCGATCAATTCCGAACGGTTTAGAGAACCGTTCATTCAGTTTATTTAAAGAACCACAACGACTGAGCAGAACAATATTTAACACAGTGAGGCACATTAAACACAGAATACAGGACTTATTGCACTGACAGAGAGAGAGAGAGAGAGAGAGAGAGAGAGAGAGAGAGACAGAGAGAAATGGAAGGAAGGAAGGAAAAAATTAAAAGTAGGATGTTTTTAATTTCCATCTTTTTCTGTGGCTGAAGCTCAGAGTTGTCGTGAGTGTATATAGTGAAGAAACGTGAACTATCAGTGAGAGAGAACGTTGTGTGTGTGTGTGTGTGTGTGTGTGTGTGTGTGTTATCGGTCGCACTGTCATTACACACATTAATACTCATAATATACTCATGAATAATTCCCTGCATTCCCACACGACATCTTTAAAGTGATTAACATTTTGTATGCACTTTCTGACCTACTTATATCCACAGTGTTCAAACTAAAGAATAACGGGGGGGGGAGAGAGAGAGAGAGAGAGAGAGAGGAAAGTGGTTTGTACAGCAGGAAGTTGCAGTGTTTTATAATTACAGCATGACAGGATAATTACACTAATCACAAATCCATCCTGCACTGGTCCGACAGCGTGTGAATCACATTTACCTTCTGCTCAAATCCCACCGATGGGGAAAGAGATGCAAAAGGAAAACAGGTTTTTAAAAAGCAGAGAGGATCTAAAAATACAAGGAAACAAAAATCAGAACATATCTGTCTTTTATTCGCAGGTAAACAACAAAGACGTGCGCACGTGTGTGTCAGATAACAGCAGTACAGTCTAATCTGCACCATCTATCCAGGAATGGTAAATGAGGTTTTGACAGACCTCAGAGACATATCTCTCTCTCTCTCTCTCACACACACACACACACACACACACCTTACGTCACCTTTCCATCCTGTTAACATAAAAAGGTCAAGAGTGAAGGTCACTGAGGCAAAACACGGCTCGCCTCAGAGCAATTCACTGTCGCTGTCCTCTGTAACCCTTATTCCCCGTGTCACACCAAATTTATCCCTCCTGCCCCATCGGTGTCACATTAAATTCATTCCCCTGCGGTGTGACGCCATGTTTCCTCTTCAGCACCTCACAGAGTGACTCGGACCAAACCTTCTCTGAGACCGGTACTGGAATTCTGAGCGGCCTGATTTTAACATGGGCCTTTCAGAAACTGTTACTTTATTACTGCATTTTTTATTTCATTGTTAATAAATGTTTTAAATCAGCAAATAAATCATTAATGTAAACGACATGCACTTATTCACGCTTTCCAAGAAGTTCAGAAACGCAGCTGATATCTTTACGCCAAGTGAAAAATGACAATAAGAGGTCTTAAATATTTAAAATGTGCCCTATGAATATGTGATTTGATAATCTGAATATGCAAATACTTAATTTGAATAGTATTTAAACAGCAAAGCACAGTTAGGTTAAGTTACAGTGAAGCAGCAAAGACGGATTCAGAGGAAAAAAAGATTTCTGAGCAGCTCTGAGTAGAAACAAACCCAATCACACACACTTAAATAAATGGGTGTTTGAGGTAGCGAAGGTCTGCGCTGCTCCCATGATTCACTGCAAATGAAATGTCACCCTGGAGGGCTGTAATGCTGCGTCTCGCCGCCACTGTATAAACAACACCCAGACTCCAGCGCCGCTCTGAGTGGTGTTAATGCTGGTGCTTTTGGAAGCTATTCTCCCATCACCATCCCAGCATCCTCAGGGGCACCTGCACTGAAGTTACCCCTCTCTCTCTCTCTCTCTCTCACTCACTCACGTCACTGAAGCAGACAAACCAATAAACATGAGTGACAATTCCACAAAATACCTGATCCAGCATCAGACGCTAAACTCCATCTCTCACACAGATTTATACGTAAATCTATAGTTACGGCTCGTTCGCAGGGACCTGCACAGCAGACGCTCTTCTGCTCATAAACGGACTGAAAACATAGTGGACGTGGAAAAGCTGTTTAAATCCGCTGTAACGTACCTGAGAACAGGAACAACTCAGTTCACGGACACTAAATGTACAAGTTTCTTTCGACCACAATTTTTATTTTGTAAAGAATTTATTTGTTGGTAAATTGCTGTGGAATAATAGAGGAATAAAGAACACCGGGGGACGTGCTGCTCAAGGAAAATAATCAACTTCATCACACTAACCTTTCACACGACTGCAGAGGGAGAGGAGAGACAGATTTTATTTCATTCACTTTATTATGATGTATTTATTTGATGGATAGTGGAAATTTTCATTTAATTTTTGTTGCATTCAGGAAATAAAACATTAAATGTTATAAAAGGATTGAAATAAATAAAAATTAATAAATAAATAAGTAGCGTGGACATTGACCAAAGAAGCTGGTTTATTGAGTTAGTTTTTCCCTTTAAGATACGGTTCATCTTAAAATGTACAAAACCACACAGATTGACGATATTGTGGTAACGATTCAATTTCCCCAGAATATTTTTAGAAAAAAAAAATAAATGAAAATTTTATTACAAAAAATTATATATGCAACATTTATTTTCCTGTCCTTTATTAACTAAATATTCCTTTTATTAAAAATGTTAATAACATGCCTTTTCTTAATAAACTTGAACATTTGTTCTGCCTCAATTTGCATCTTTTCTTTGTCTTTCAGTAGTCTGGAGAGAGAGAGAGAGAGAGAGAGAGAGAGAGAGAGAGCTCTGATTTCTTATTAAATCTATTTGTACACAATCACACAGCAGCTCTTTCACATTTTTCACCTGCTTTTTTTTTCCTGGTGTTTTCGTGGCATTAGAGCTGTGTTACTTCCGCCTATGTGAAGTCACGTGTATTTCCACCACTGTACATTATTGCACCCTCTGCTGTCTAAACACAATTACAGTGAAGAAAAATTAAGATTACGCATCCTGATGATAATCATAATTCATTTTTTATTTCATGTCAAATGGTCATAAATTTGTATCATGATTTATTGTCACATGATATATCGTTATGCGCATATTAAACAAAACTGAGTTTAAATCAATAGTCATTTCTAGTTCAGCTGGAGGTGGTTTTTACTGTTAGAACTGTGACCGATGGATCGTGATTTCTGATCTGAGCTCAGGTCCGAGTCCCAGATCAGAAAGATAAAGTGCAGAGTGGAGCCTCAGAACCTCGGGTTTTTACTGGAATTCATTTTTTCACGGAAAAGGATCATCAAGCTGTGGAGATTTAGAGCCACATGAGAGAGACACACTCATCCTGCTTAACTGTGTGTGTGTTCATAGAGCAATTTTACAAACAAGAAAACTCTTGTACACCGTGAAGATCACATTCATGTTTTCTTGCTTTAAACCTGTTCTATAAATAACACGCTTTCTGAAAGTTAGCACAAAGTAAACAGTTTGAGTTTTGCGCATTATTCAAACAGAAGGTTCTCTACAGCCTTCATCTGGCACTCGTCCGTGTGAAAAGCGAGAAAGGAGACGGAAGGTGTGAAAACGGACGCCTTTACATGTCTGTAATTACGCCTGGATCACACGTGAGTGGGCGTTTACACGTGACGGCACATATGGACGCATATGAGAGAGTTCATCAAGTCATTAGAGAGAAAAAATAACAGCTAATTTATCTGATGAGACACTCACTGTTAAACTCACACTCAGAGAGAGAGAGAGAGAGAGAGAGAGAGAGAGAGAGAGAGAGAGAGAGAGAGAGAGACTGAATTACAAAGCCCTGACACTGGAGACTCCTTCCATAAATGTTCTATAAATATCTTCACCTTAATTTATTGAATCCACTGAATGAGCTGTTGCTATAGAAACGATAACATTAATAAAAAACAAGGCCATTAATATAAACCTGTGATGTGCAGCTACACCACACAGAGCTGCTGTTATAGAGAATTAATCACCTTCGGACCAATCAGAGTGCAGGATTCACACAGGGCTCCAGGTTGGTGATCAGACTTGCAGCTCTGCAGCGATAAAATCCACCACCATTTACAGCTGAAGATATTTTAGTTCACATGGAGTTTCTGAGGCGGCCATTTTGTGACACAGTGATGCCTTGGCAGATTGCACACAGCTTCAGTCGGGAAACAGGAACTTTTTCCATTTTCCAGTTAATTTAAGCAAAGGATCTTTTTTTTTTAATAATAAACAGTGAAAAAAATTATATTACACACACACAGAAAAGGTGCAGGTAGAGGAAATCTCGAGTCTAAAAGGCTTTACAAGGTCGTAATGATGCGAGACTGGAATGATATGAGACTGGTTTCATCCCACAGACATTCAGCCTGAAAGCCATGAAATGATGCAGAAGCTGAAGAACAGGCCGAGTTCGAACTGGGATGAAACCTGAGTTTTAATTGGCGGTGTTAATTGAGATAAATATGTAAGGAATATGACAGCAGGGTGCAGAAGCAGATTTACTGTGACATACAATGATGTATTAGCAGTTTAAAAAAAAAAACTGGGGGAGGGGCAGGGTTAATATCATGAACCCCCCCCCAAAAAAAATGCAATAAAAAGGCACAAATTTATAAGACAAAAAACGCTTCCCAGCTTCCTGGCTGCAGTGCATTCTGGGAAATGGAGTTGAAACTCTTCACGCTTTATTCTTTTATATGGTGTGATCAAAGAGGAAAGGTTTTTTGTTGTAAATTTGTGACTTCTTAATCTCAGAAATCTTCCTGCAAATTTATAACTTTTGAATCTCAGAGAATAGCTGAGATATTTTCTTGTAAATTTCTGACTTTAATCTCAAAAATTGAGTTTTTTCCTCAGTACATTACCCCCTCCCTCAGCTCCGGATTGTTTTTAAACCTACAATGGCCCGAATACGCTGTTGTCGCTCCCACCCCAAAGCACATTCTGAAGTTTTATTCCTCTTAAACTACAGGAATTTACAAACAAACAATTCCAATTTGTAGTTGACTAATGAATGACACACGGCACTTTAGAAACATTTTTAGTTTCCTTTAATGCTGTGGAACGTCAATGAAACAAGTTTGTTCCTGTTCTCCCTTATGATACAGCAGCTAGAAATGGTCGTTCCTACATCACACTCTCTCAAAGTTAACGACACCAAAAACAAACAACCAAGCAGCTTGTTACATTACCAAGAAGCGTAAACTCCTCCGTCCTGAAGACGTCACTGAAAGCTCCAGCTTTCTCTCGGACTGTTAAAGCGCCAACACTGGAGACCGTTTCATCAGAAGTTGATATTGATGGATTTTATTTCAGAATGAACTTAAGAAAAAAAAGGCCATTTACTGTAACAGAAGTTAAGAAAAGAGTCAGAGTGTAAACTGCAGCAAAGAGCTCAAACACTCATCACTCATTCTGGATCGATCACATGCCGTTTGGCTCATCTGCTGTTTTTATTACAGAAAAAGAACACACCTCTTTTGGGAGATGTTTGTGTTGCGCTGTTAAAATGTGGAAAGTGTATCAGGTCTGAAACGTCAGCCATTTACATCTTTACATTAGGCGTTTTTCATCTCGCCTGCAGTTCCTTCACACTCCACTAGAGGCGCACAACCCACTGTGTGATCACCTCCGAGCTACTGAGCTCGTTCTCCTCCAAATGCTTCATGCCATGAAAACACACCTTGACTCTCGTGCAAAGTGGACACACACACACAGGTGTGTGAGAGAAGAGGAAGTGCAAGAGTCTCAGTGCTTGCTGCACTGAAGTGCTCTCGTACGCTATGGTTTCTCTGCACACACGTTAATTTGCTGGAGTTGTGCACATCTGTCCTACTACAGGGTAGCCATTCTCAAACTCATTTCACACACACAAGTCACTTTAATACACACGAACACTCGCAGCTGACAGGTGCTGCTGAAACTGCAGAAATCTTTAGCATCCAAAATCAATCACACACTCTGTCTCTCTCTCTCTCTCTCTCTCTCTCTCTCACACACACACACACACACACACACACACACACACGTCTCCTCCTTCAAATGCAAACCCCACATATGCAAAAGAGGACGGGACGATTCCAAATTCCTGGTGTGTTTCCCAACACCGAGACTCATTAATACTGTTCGCTAACAACTTTTATTTACTTCGCTGTTGTTGAGATCAAGCCAGTAACTCGTACTGTCTGGGTAGCGCTAGTGACTAGCAAGCTCGAAGTAGTTAGTAATTAGCCTGGGCCCACCCATCCTAAGCGTGACGCAACACGAGCGCCTGTTGCGAGCTTAGTTTGGCCAGGCAGGCTATCTCCAGCTCTTCCAAGCTCCCGAAAAATCGGGAGCCAATCAACTTTGAGCATCTCCAACGGCCCTGGGTAGAGGCGTGTTCAAGGCACTGACGTAGCAGAACTGCGACCGGAAGCCATAGATTGTTTACAGAATCTATGCCGGAAGCGCTTCATTCACTAGAAACATTACGAACATGGAGCAAGTTCTCATTGAAAACGGAGCAAAGAGCAGCCCTGGAGGTATTTATTGAAAGGAAGGACGCTTTCGCCTTGCTCCCGACCGGCTTCGGGAAGAGTTTAATCTACCAGTTAGCCCCGTCGCGTCGCATACGTCAGAGGAAAGAGTGATGTGATTGGTTTAAGCTTCGTCACAGCCTTTTCTGGCTTCGACCAGTAGCAAACTGAGGCATTTCAGGGAGGCGGGTCAACCACGCACTTTGGGAAACGGTTGGGCTTAATATCTTTGCCAGACCAAATGCTCGCAGAGCTTTGAAGTCGCGTTAGCCAGACTAGTTAGCAATAGCTACCGGTAAGTAGACCGTATGAGGAGCTCGTGTATGGACTAGGGCTGGTACGGTTCACAAAATCTACGGTTCAGTTCGTATCACGGTTTTAGGGTCACGGTTTTCGGTTCAGTACGGTTCTTGTTGTTATTTTTTCTTTTAATCTTTAAAACTCCAGAAATATACTTCAGCATATGACCTATAGCTTAATTATCCACAATTTGGAATACAGACCATCACTGAGGAAAGCTAGGTGAGATTTTGATACAGCAAAAGGGAAGACATTAATGATTTCAACATGC